>NC_037590.1:31194326-31494326 GCF_003073045.1 Pomacea canaliculata | reverse complement strand
GAATAGGAGCAAGCGGACTAGTTAACTGACCAAAAAAGCGAAGGAACCTAGAAAAGAGACTAGCATTATGTGGATTAATATTAGGAGTAATGCTCATGGAACAGATGTTATTTTGTTCACGTTTACAGGATGCAATAGTGGCTAGGTGGCGGATATGGAGGAGAAGAGCGTTCCACTGTTTTGCAGCACAGTCCATAAATATCTGGTGACCATATGCAAAGTTGTCTGGCGGGGATGTAAGGGAATAGAAAATCCAGAAAACAGGAGCCTGGCAAAAATGTAAAACCCAGCAGACGGTTTGCACCGAATGCAAGAAGGGATGGGTAGCCAGTGCAGAAAACGAAGGAGAGGAGTGACATGGGACGGGCAGCGGAGTTCTGTACTTTCTAGAGTTAACGAAGAAGGTAGGCGGAGCAAGTATGGAAGTACAGTAATCAAGCCTAGATAAAACAAACAGACGAGAGTGTTAGCAGCATGTAGAGAACACGTGGCAGATTGCAATCATTTTACGGAGCTCGTTACAGGCCCGGGGACCGACCCCTCTGCCAAAATGTGAGCTGCACTTGTTGTCATATTTGTATCCAGCTAGGTTAATTTGATTGAAATTTAATTTATCAAGTAAGACAGCGTTAGAACTCTGGAGTCCGTAATATTCTAACGCAGACAAAATATAATAATAATAATAAATAACACGGCTTACATGTCTGATGGAGTTGTTAGAGAACATCAACGGCTACCTTCAAAAGAACGGTTGGTCTTAAAGTTTTATTGTGAGCGAAATTAAACAGATTCACTTTACACAACAAAGTCGGTAAGTGAAAGCCATTATGTATTCATTTGTTGTCCATTCCGTTATCACAAGGTTTGTTGTGTAGTCACCTGGCCTGGGATTTTGGTATTTTACCGGCCCGCTGCATATCTTAGAAATTTGAGACCGGCCCGCAGAAATATAACTTTGCCCTCCCCTGTTATAGGCAGATGGACAGACGGCTGTATTTTGTCCTTCGATGAATCTTGGGACGGACGACATGAAAGTGTTGTTGGTGTCGCCCATCATGACATCATGACGTACTTGGGAGGACTGATGATTGATGAACGATTTCTTCTCGAGCAGAGGAGGGTGTCCGTTATATCATCGCTAAATTTAGGCTTGTTTTCACCATCCAATCTTTGACGTCACTAATACAGGTTTTTATTTAGATGGTTAGATGTTTATATATATATATATTTTAGAGCTGCTCTTTTAGTCTCGTAGAAATTTGCATCAAACTATCTGTTGCTGAGATATATACATTGAGCTTTATACACTTTGAGGCCTTCTGTCAATTGGGTCAACTGCTTCGTCGGTGGGTGTGGATAGTTGTAGCTGCGTCGTGTAGGCAGGATATTTCTCGAACATCGGTAAATTTTCTCTTAAATGCGACGAAAGAAAAGAAATGACCACAAAAGATAGTAAAGAAAGCAGACGGTCTTGCGCAACTGTAGTTATTGTCCTGAACAAAGACCTTCAGAGCATGTTAACTGTATAATGTTCAATAACAGGAAAATTCGAGATCTCGATGTTTTTGTGATTAGAAACTATTATGTCCCGAAAGCATAGACAGTCGGAAATCGGGGTAAAACAGCTTAATCAAAATCATAGCCATGTCATGTGTTTGCAAATGAAAATGGAAAGTCTGTAATAGTTGATCAGTGTCCATCAGTACTGTATTAGTACTGCATTAGGCGGGATCATACCAAATAACTGATCGATCGACGACTACACCAGTCACCTCACCCTCCAATCAGCCAAACAATGTAAACTCTCACCACAGTTATGGTGGGAAGGCACGGAGCAATAATTCACAACTTGAGGCGGTACCGATGAAATAAAGAGAAGTCCTTGCTTTGGGACAATGAGGATAAATGTCTTGTTTCCCTAGTTATTAAGATATAGCTTTACACCTACAGTGGCAGTTATAAACCCATGGTAAAGGTCATTTACTCTGAAGTCACATAAAACAATGTTTGTGGGGTCTGCACACGGCAGTTGTGGGGACAACAACTTGACCTTGTTTCATCCCACTCAGCCCCCGGGGCAACGTTTTACCTGGCTTCATAACTGCAATCCATTTTCTCCTGTTTCCTCTACCTCCTAAAAAAAAAAGTTTGATCTGTTTTAATGTCAACAGTCGGGCACCAAGGCACATTACCGCATTATTAATCTCTCCTTGATTTGATAGTCTGACTCTTCCTCCCCTCCTTTTGCTGTCCCAGATGAGCGACCAACCTGAACAAGTTAGGAAAGGGGCATCAAGAGGGCTTGTGCAAGAGTATACATGTTTCTTTATTTCACAAGATCGAAGCCAAGCATATCAGTCACGCATTAACCTCAACTTGAGTGAGGTGGAAGTTAACGAGATATCGACTATAAACTGGAAAAGTTTGTGTGACAAGCTACCCTGGCGACACCTGGCTGGGTTTAATAGCCTCAAACTCAATGAACCTTAAATGGTGTGTCGTGTCAAGGCCATGGTAAGTGGAATGTCAAAATACCGCAATATTTGACATTTCTTGTTATATCAAATATCCATCACTACTGGGGGGCAGAGGTTTTTGTTTTCATTTCATCTGCCCGAACGAGTTTCCGAATGCAGCTATGGAGGTATAAAAGTACTGTGTAAGCCATCTGCATGCAGTTTCAGTTTGATTGTTTTCATGTCTTCCAAAGTTTTTATTTTTTTTTCCACCCACCACATTTCCCCTGCTGCTCTGTGTTTTTGTTTTTCCTTCGATCGTGCTGAGTAAGGTAGGACACAAACCTGTGTGGGTTACCTGTGATTGGATAGGTGTAACATTCATGTCAGTAGAGCGATGCCGTAAACACCAGCACGTGCAAGACTGAAGTAACGGACTTTTGATATAAACATTAGAGTAGATAGCTGACACTTTAGTTTCCTTACCTTTATTGTCTTACCAGCTGTGGACTGTATCCAAGACAGGAACCAGACTATACACTCACCTCAGGTCAGCAGTCCATTGTCAGGTGTGGGGTAGAGTTACCACCGTGTTTACAGTTTCAGTAGACTGCTGTGGCACGAGGCTCAGTGAACAATAAACAATGTTTATGACTGCAGTGCCGCACGTGTGTATCCTGACACCAGACAGCAATTCTAATTCTTCGATCTCATTGCATTTGATAATATATATATATTAAAAAATAAGAAAGCATGATGAAGCTTCACCAAATCCAAACTGTTGGTCGTTTGCAACCGATGATCTATAAGGACACGTGGCAGTAGACTGAACAACCTGAAGACATTTCCCAATATTTAAGGATTTCCGTAAAACTCGGTGCCATAAGGTAATAAAAATGTCTGGCTGCTTTGGAAATACAGTAAAACCTCACTAAAGTTTTTATAAATCCACTAAAGTCAGGTCGTGAGAGGTGGTAGTAGGGAGATACACCGTCTGCTTTCCTTTCAGGATTCATAGCTTCAAGAACTTATAAATTCAATTTCATTTATTTAATCGTTGAAATAAAGCTCGAAAAGTCATAGTAAAATGCGTTTCTTTGTGGTTTTTGCTTCCACATGGTCATGCTTATTCTGCCATTGTTGCGGTTGACGGAAGATTGCTAGAAACTAATTCTCCAGGTGAGAGCAGTTGATCAATGCACATGTACCTAGGCAGACAAAGGCGGTATCTTTAAAGGCATTGTTTGTGTTTTCGAACGTGATCTTTTGCAGAAATTCGCAAAAATTCACAAAACTGGTAAAGAGACAACAAGTAAGAGTGTGAGTGTGGCGGGTGTGATGTGGTGGTGGTTCAGATCTCTTTTCGGGATACTCTCTGTATGTGACCCCTGTCCGCAGGGCTGTGCGTTGGGGTTTTTCTCCGGGTACACTAGTTCCCTCCTCCCCCTACTTGCACTCTCCCCTCATGTGAAAAAATCACGTCAAGGTGGAAGCACTTTCCTATTAAAATAAACCAACCAAACCAACCGCCCCTGAATCGATGCGACCCCACCTTGACCCTAACGTCCCACGAAAGACTACATCATCCCAACAATGAAAGTCGAATGGAGCCAAGCCCAGGCTAAACGATGCCCGATCTGCATGTACATTTAATAAAAACTTCCGAACTAAAACAAAGGCTGTTTAAAAGGGATTTAAGAGTGCTGCGCCATTGTGTGACTGGAGTGACATGGCTTGGGTCGCAATGACCCGGAAACCAGTGAACAAGCAGTCTCTTTCAAAATGTTATCAATTTATATTGCGTGATCTCATCAAAGTCGACCATGAGCGGCCAATCTCCTGCTGTATAAACTCTCGTCGACCAAAGTTATTGCTTGGAACAGTAATTATTTATTGCTTCCTGTCTCGGTCGTACCAGTAACAAATGGTGGGAAAATGATTTATCGCGCTACACGGGTATCGAACCGGTGCGCTTAAAAGCCGGAACACCAGCGCTGTAACCACTCGGCTGTCTGAATGCACACGTATGCACTCACCCGAAGGCTGAGAAAACCGTTGTGGAGTCCGAAATGTACGACAGCTGGCACGTTTGCCGTCTGGCGACCTTCGCCTTCCAGGTGTGTAAAAATACGCACAGCTACGTGAGCTATCACCTGCACCCGATGTCGGAAAGCCAGCGTCGCCCCAGGCAACGGACACAAGCAACAAAAGCAAGGCACAGGCTTTGTGAGGACTGCTTGATTTGCTTCCTGCACGCCCAATGTCTGCAATTAAAGTTACTTCAGCAACTGTTGTAAACTGCTGTTAGAAAAACAAATTAACTCACGCAATGCATGCTGGAAGATATTTGTTGTATATCGTGACGTGTACCGTGTCTTGTGTCATATGTTGGTCTTGTGTCCTCTGTATTGTGTCGTATGCTTGTCTTGTGTCCTGTGTCTTGTGTCACACCTACCATAGACAGGAAGGGTACAACATCACCAGTGTGTTTTCAGGATAAGGGGTTCTGATCTCTAACACTAGTACAAGAACCCCACGTCCTCGGTGAACAGGACAAATGAAGTTGGAGGGTGTGGCGAGGACTCATGCAGGGTCGACAAAGGGTTGGAAACAGGGCGTTCACTCGGTATTTCTTCATGACAGTGCACAATATCCGCATAGACCTAAGTATGTAGTGATTCTCGGGCCTTCCTCCACTCTTCCGTTCGCTTTGACATTTTCAAGAAATAGACCCTCGTTCTGAACGCGACAGATGGTTTGATTAGTAACGAAGGCTTCAGTTATAAAGGTTAGCAGGACGGGTGGTTATGAGTGTTTATACTAGTGATCAGGACAGAGACACCGGCGGTGTAACGAATAATGAGCCGTTACGGATCATTTCATTCATGAAAGGTGTGAAGAGTGATGATCAGTTACGACAAAAAGACCAGCTAGAATAGATTGTTTGATGAGTAATGAGCGACCACAACAACAACAGTAGACAGGGCAAGTGACAAAGGATGATGGATGATTTATAATCTCAAGCGGGGGTTACGTCGAGGTCAGGGGCTTTATTGCACCCAAAGTGCCAGGTACGGAAGGCAGTGCATGGTGGGACACGCCCTGCTGCACGCACAGCCATGTCTTCGGGACTCCCGAGAAATGCAGCCGCCATGCTGTGCGATCGTGACTTGAAAATGTCACCTTCCGACCCTTCAATCAGCCTTTAGCCTTCTTTGAACACACATACACTGTCTCAGAGCCTAGGGGTACAGGCACGTGAGATGGATGGAGAATGTAGTAATCCTCCCTTCCCTCCCAGTTCTCGCTAAATACATTTCGCCGTTTACGCCGACATTACACGTGTAATCAATGCGCGAACCATAAAGGGATGGCCGACGAAATTGTTATCTTTTAACTTCCTGCGTATGTCCCCAATAACATAATAAGACCTGAGGCTATTGTTGTAACAACTATTGTACTGTCATCACAGTCTGAGTCACGCTTCCAGAGCAGAACGGCCCATGGAAGGGAAGGTACAAGTTATTTAACATTCTGTCTCAAGAGTGGGCTGTAGCTGTCATCACATCACATCCCTGCTCTGGTGACACCTGACAACATTCACAGCAGAGACAAGAGCAATTAAACATGTCAAAGTCTCTCTCTACGAATTTAATCTCCAAGAGTCAATTGTCGAAGCCCGCGGGTTCCAGGCGCGGTGCAATGTTGACAGGACGGTGTCAGAACCTTCGTGGCATCCGAGTGTGTTCAGTTACAGCAACATCCACGTTCACCTGCCAACTCAACGACAACCACTCGCGCATAGTATCACGTCCCTTGCATACCCGAGGTCACCTCACTGACCCTGCCAAACTCCCCTAGTCCGCGCCATCCCTCAACTGAAATAAGAGCCTGAGGAGCACGGAACTATTGTCTGCCAGATGGCCGACGCTGAAAGATGTGTGGCATTGCCCCCAGTTTCTCTCGGGATGCTGACCCGCCCTTTGATTAGCAATTGTCAGTCATCCCCACCATTCCCCG
Source organism: Pomacea canaliculata (assembly GCF_003073045.1). Lineage (NCBI taxonomy): Eukaryota > Metazoa > Mollusca > Gastropoda > Architaenioglossa > Ampullariidae > Pomacea > Pomacea canaliculata. The sequence continues at coordinate 31,487,850 of NC_037590.1, read as the reverse complement.
CTCCCACCTTATAGCTAGATTTGATTCATCTGTTCGGTTACGTGCTTACATGGATTCAAACTTACTCCAATTTATTGCTGTTAACCTGTTATTTCGTCACACACACTTGCACACACACACACAGCTGCAGGCGCGGGTGCTTACAATCGAACCTTCACCAGTCGCCAGGTTGGTGGAAGGTTGCATCGATTGCTGGATAGTGATTCCAGGAAACGCTTGCGTCAGAGAAGCGATAAAAAGAGAGCCTCGACAGTTGGCAGTTGGACACGGAGGTCAAGGCCGTGTTTTGATAACGCTCCACTAATCGCGTTTACGAGAAATTAAACACGAGAGAGACAGAGCTCGGCTGTCATAGGATCCGCCGCTACAGACACAGGCTCGAACCCTTCATTGCTGTCCAAACGCAGGACAGTTAACCTCACCGAAACCTCCATCAGCAGCGTCAGGAGGGAAATGTTTCTTCGCTTTTTCCCTGATTACTTTTCCCTGGTGAGATACGAACGGGATTTCCAAGTTGACGAGACCGCGACAGCCAAGCGGGATTTCCCGGTCTAAAATAGCATCTCGTCAAAGCTGCAGAGGGGTCGGCTGGTGGAGATTGCTGCTCGTCATTTGTTGTTACACTGCAAGCTGTGCCGCAGTCAACATAAGTGACGAGCTGGAGAGAAATATAGACAGATCACACGGATTGCACCGTCAACCGACTAAAGTATTCCGGGGGAACTTGCACCAATCAGGCAAAGATGGTCGTCATCACGCGACGAAGAACCCTGACGACGACAAAACTGATAACGATAAAGCGTTATGTCGAGACTACCTCTCGGGCCTCGCTGAAAAAGGTAAGCTGGCTGAACACCAGACCTCTCTTCTGTGTGTGTCTTGACTGAAATTTCGTCCGATCGTGTAATCTCTCCAAGACGCGTGTTGTGTGTATGCGTGCGTGCGTGCTAGCAAAGGGGGAGTAAGCGGGGCGTCAAACGTGCAAACTTCTGGCATCTGTTAGCAGTCCATCGTGTGTGTAAACTGTTTTGCATGTGAGTGAGAGAGAGACTGGCCTAGTTCGAGCTCACGACTGTTTAGGGTTAGTGCAGCGGCTGTGCAGTCAAAACATCGGCTCTGCAGCGACTGCACTTCAGTTGCCTCTTGTCATCGTCACGTGACTGACTCGGTCCATGCCTCAGCCTCCTTAGTGTTAACCGAGATTGCCTCACACTGATCAATCGTCGAACACTTCTCCGGAATGATTTATTTGTTGTTTCTACCCCTCTCTTGGTGTTAGCACCGTCCAGAACTCCTACATGGTTCGGGGTCAGTCTGCATGCAACACTTTGCTGCAGCTGCTGTGTGTGTGGTTTTTATTTTTTTCTTCAATACACAATCCCTGTGTATTGCACAGATGCACAGTAGCATCAGGTATCCACACTGTCGCAAAACGTACCACGTAGCTAGACTGCTGCTGAAACACATCAATCCTTTGAAACGTGTGTAACATTCTTTTTCTAGCTGATGTGTGCAGAAATGTTGTTGTCCTCATTCATCTGCCAGTGGCCACGTACAAACAGACAGCTCTTCCTTCCCCCCACCAGCTACCTCTCCCTAGTTCGTTATGTCAGCCTCGTTATGGGCTGTCTTATCGTCAGCTCGTTCACTCCAGAACGCACATGCCACTCGACGTCCTCGCTGCACGCAGTGCACGGCAACACCTTGAGCTCGTGGCTCGGGCGCTGGCAGGCCAACGTTATTTGATAGGTCACCGTGGTGCCGCGTGTGCGTGCAGGCACAGGTCAAGGCTGCTTGGCAGCTGGACTAGGAGATATGGCAGCTAGACTAGGAGGACTAGGAAGTATTTCAGCTAGACTAGGAGGTATGGCAGACTAGGAGATATGGCAGCTAGACTAGGAAGACTAGGAAGTTTGGTAGCTAGACTAGGAGGTTTGGTAGCTAGGCTAATTGATGTCTGACAATTGTTGTGTGATCTGTCATCTGGGCTGATATCTCATATCTGACAGCTGTTCTTTGATTTGGCAGCTAGGCTGTAATTTGTCCCTCTGCACTTTTACCAACCACTGGGAGATATTGAAACCCAACGCTACTGTACTTATAATGTGATAATCCCCCTAAACCGCCACACCCCTTGTTTTTTTTTTTAAAGAACCCTTTCATTATGTTTGCTAACGGCTTTCCAATGCCAATATCTTTTTGCGAACACCGAGGTTTTAATGTAGGTAGAAGGAACTAAAACGCGAAATAAGTAGAGGGTGATCTTTTCAAACAGTCTGGGCTGAATGCGAAAACTTAAAACTTCTCTCTGTGAGGTTGTTTCTTGATCTGTTGCCCTAGAGTGGGAGGAGTTAGCATGGAGGGCAGCAAAAGCAAACCCTAAACTCGCTCAAGCGGATCCGCACCACCCGAGGTCAAGTCAGGCTAAGTGTGATTGCGTCAATGGCACTTTCTCGTCGCTGTTTACAGGCGTGAATGCCTCTTTTCTCTCTACTTTCTTCTTTTATGGGCCTGAAGAGGGCTTACTGTTGTGCCACGACATAACTAGCCGTGCTGGGTCCCGAAACCTCAATTGGGTTTAGCAAAGCAGCGATGTATGTAAAAATCGCGAAAAGTTTTGCATTTCGGTGGAAAATGATATTTACAGATTCCAGAATGGTGAATCGCTAACAGAGGAGGGGTGAGGGGATAGTGGGAAGGGATGAATGAGTCAAACAGCTGGAAGTGGATTCATAGCAACACAGGCGCAGTTCTGGCAGCAGAGAAGCTTAGTCAAGGGAAGGTAAGCTACAGCTGATATAATCGATGATTAATAATCTGAGTAATAAAACTCCAGCTGATGGCATGGGGTCACCGGACTGACCCCTCTAATAACACGACACTCAGCGACCTTGATATCTCTGTCTTGTTCCTTGTGCTCCTGCTGGTTCCGATCAGCGGGAGATAGCTGGGGTGGGGGTGATGGAGTTGGTGGTGGTGGTGGTGGTGGTGGGGGGCAGTCGTAGGAGAAGGGAACGGGACTGGATTGGAGGAAAGGACACCATTATGCGGTTGTCAGTCCTGCTAGACGAAGCACTTAGCAACGTTGGCAAGTAGGAAGTACTCGTCGTGCGCCGTCACCACCGTGCACCCTGACCTCACCAAGTGTTTGGGTCCGGAGTACACCTTTACTTACGAGAACACTCGAGAGAGTGCATAATCTTCTATCTCTCTTTCACACGCACCGCTTTGGCTCTTCCAGACTGACATGGTGTGCCTCAGGAGGGTTGTATTGCTCTTTCGCAACAATAGGTATTTATAATACAAATAATGCATAATGTTCCAAAAGGATGTTTCATATACCACATTTTGTATGACTAACATGGAAACGCTTCTAGAAACAGATGATCATTAGTCATTGCTCGCACTTAACGTCTGCAAACCACACAGTCTCTCTCTCTCACAGTTTCTTTTTTTTTTTTCTCTCTCGTTGTGATATCGCCTTAGTTGCTGGCACCACGTAAAACTCAAACAACCATCTTCAGCTCTTTCACACATAAACACACATGGACAAAATAACGGAGCTCCCTATATCGTTGATCTGCTGGAAATAGCAAGCAACTATGAGATTTATCAGCAATGTGATCTTCCTCCTCCCACGTGTCTGCCCGGCCTTTTCGCAGTTGCTTCCTATCACTTGACAGAATTGTGTACTTGACCGTTCAGTGAGAGAACGAAGATAGAATGCGAGAGTGAGTTTGAGGGAGAAAGAAAGAATATAGTGTGTTGGCAGGCATGATGCTTGAAAATGTTGCGTGTCTGTTGTCCGACCATTTAGTAGTTGCTTCCTATCACTTAAATGAAATAAACTGTACTTGTGAGCGAGTGAAGAATGCGTGAACATGCTTTTGAAAGACAGAGAGGGAGAGAGAATACAGAAAGAGTGTGTTGGCAGGCGCGATGTCTGAAAATGTTGCTTGCTCAACTGTTAAACGTGCACTGCACACTACATACTACTTTGTGTGTATATAATCGTTGCTTTCTGCCAGCTGGCACCCTCTCATTCCTCCCATCTCATTTCCTCACTCCCTCCTCGCTGTGGATGGGGAAATAAGCATGCACACAACAGCCTCATAAAAAGCGGCCAAAAGAGTACAAAAACATAACCGGTGTGTTTTTCAGAAAATGAGCCGCCGGCGCATGTCCTCGAGAAAAGTCACCATCAAAGAATCGTCCCCGGCAACCCTCGACAGGTGCCCAGCGGTCCCCACCAAGACGGGTACCGGTGGCGCGGGGGTCTGCCCTGGCGGGGCGGTGAAGCGGCGCCCGATCCGCCCCATCGACAGGCAGAAGATGCGGGACTGGCTGCAGGAGAAGTTGGATGGCGGCGAGCTGAGCGAGCAACTGTCCTGGCTTGACAAGTCCAAAGGCTTGTTCGTCGTCGCCTGGTGTCACGCCGCGCGCCATGGCTATGACGTCAGCCAGCACGCGCCGCTGTTCAAAGCGTGGGCCACGCACACAGGTAAGAACGCAGGCTGACACTTAGGTGCGAATGTATTCCTACGTCACACAGGTGCGAATGCAGTTCAAACACACAAGAGCGAGTTCACAAAAAAGAACTTCGATGCAAAAAAAAAAAAAAAAAATTACTCTAACACACCGATGCGAAGGTACGCATACTACTTTAAAAAAAAAAAAAAAACTTAAAAAAAAAAAAAATATCGCGAACGCAGGTCGGAATCAGGAGTGTCTAAGATTGCTTTTGCGCAGTAGCTGGTGTATCAGATAGCTTGTCTGCAATGTGAGGTTACTAGAGCTAGTTCTTGTAAGGAAGAAGAAAAAGAAGAAAAAAAAAAGAACATTTATTCTGACATTGCAAAATACTAAAGTCCTATTGGAGCAATTTGGATAAAATGTTTTCTAAGAGATATCAAAATTGGATGCAATTTAAAATGAATGAAAATATTATGTTAGTGACGTTTCATAAGGATTTTAAAACACATTTCTGTCTGCATGGGGTATGATGATAGGTTGATAGACAAAGTCGCTTGAAAGACCAAACGAATGGGGTTTTTTTTGCAGATATCGGTAGATATAATCTGTAAATTTCAGCTTCCAAAACCCATCCATTAATTAATTTTCTGCTAGCAAAGTACGCGATTCGTACCTGCGATCAGGGATGTTTTACCTGATCGAATGATGACAAAGACGAGAAGTCGAGAAGCAAAGCCGATAAATCATGACCCTTGTCAAAGTTGGAGAAAAGCAGATACCTCAACTTCAGTGTTAGTGCGAGTCGATTAGAAACACAGGAAGTGCAGCGGCACACTGTGCAGGAAGACAAGTGTTGTTGTGGCAACAGCCCTTGACAAGAAGCATCAGTCATGCACACATGACAAGGAGTAGAGTGACCTGCTCTGGTCCCCAACATCTCGCTGTGTCTACTTGACCCACTAAATGTCAAAATGTCCACACATCTAATCACTCTCTCACTCTCCTTGTACTTCCTGCTCATGTCATGTCTGAAGACGATAAATGGATAGACATGGTAGATGTGTGTGTGGGCATGAGTTTAAACTTTTACAACACACAACAACGAACTGCTTACATGGTTTAAAAAAAAATATTTTTCGTACGGGGCGCTCAGTGAGTTGGCAGGAAAGGGGTGCGGACCTTTTTTCCGTTTTGATTTTTATAAAATCGTTCGCGATCCGTGCAAAATTATCTACTTAAAAATTATCCTGCTGTATTTGTCACATGTATGCTTATTTCTCCAAAGTTGTCCATACAGACCGCTGGCAGCCGACGAGAAGCATACATGTCTGTCCCACCATGTGTTGAACTCCCTGTGAATGTGTCCTGTCTACTACGTGGACGCTCTTTGTTTGTTTTGATTTTTTTCTCATAATACACTTTATTAATATGATTCACGGTTGGGGCCGGATCAAATGACTTCCCAGGCCATATGTTTCCATCCAACCCCATGAATCAGAAGGTGGCACAAGCACGAGCGGTCTGCTGCCATGTGCGTCCCACTCCCTCCCTTCCCTTCCGAACACAACCGAGCGAAAATATGCATAACCCTCAGTGTAAACTGTCTGCTTGCTTGTCTGTCCCTCGGTCATTCGCAATGTCCTCTACCACTTAGGAAGTGAATGCACCTCGCGCAATACTGCAGCATTACTGCCCCTGATGTAAGGTAAGGATCTGCAAGGGTGGTAACAATACCCGTATGACATTGACAGGACTGTCCTTGACAGCATTGTTGTCTCCGTCACGCTTGGCAGCCCCTAACTGTCCCCCAACCCCTGGTCCGAAAACGGGGGATAGACGAGTTCTCTCGTACTTTACTGATCACGTAGAACGTCGATCAAAAAGCCGTAGTTCGCTAAACGGACTTGGAATGCAAAGCAGGACACCGTAGCACCCAGTCACACCCAGTCACACATTTCCAAAAGTACATTGTGCGGAAGGGAGAGCACTTAGTGTCAATGTTATTTAAGCGCATGCATACAAACAACGGATGATGAACACATCAACATCGCCTTAACAAGGTCAGTGCTCTTTTCTTGTTTCTCTTGATAGAGAAGTACAAGGAGGGGGACGAGGAAAACCACAAGACGTGGAAGGCCAACTTCCGGTGCGCGCTGCACAGTGTGCCAGACATCAAGGAAGTGACTAAAGATGGAGAGCGGAAGGGGAAGTCGGCCAAGCGCGTGTACCAGTTCCTAGACAAGCCCATCGTAGGTAAGTCTTTTTATAGGCAAGACAGGTAGCAGCCCGAGGCTTATCACCTTAAGTTTGCTAATAGTTGGAGGGTTTTCAGTATAATGAGAGGTTTTAGTGTCACGTGCTGAAGTTATTTAGGTCACGTCAGACCCTTCAGAGTAGGGTCCGTATTGTGTCGGAGGGCTGACAACATACATATATGCGCAGTTTTAAATATTAAGACTAGCTGGCTTGATAAAGCACTTACGAAATTCTGGTGTCGATGAAATGTTAACATTCTTGAGTAAGTGAGTCGAGCGCCATGACTAATTAATATATACACAATGAGAAATGTCGAACGCAACCATTGAGCAATGTGAACATAGTGGTTGAGAAATCACAATGATTACACCATTATTAAGAAATATTTAGAGTGATCGAGAAATGAAAACACCACGAATGTGTGTCTATTAGAATTAGCAAAAAGAGTCTGAATGAAAAATGCAACCGTTAGCGTGATCAGAAACTACAACACACCATCGCAAAATTATATATATATATGCTCACATAAAGCAAGCTTGAATTAGTCTGAACATGATTATTGTGTGAGACAAAAATGCCATTTTAAGTAATGATTGGAAATCTGTTCTTTGTGCAGCTAAAAAGCCTCGAAAGGGTCGAAGGTGTAAAAAGTCCTTGGCAACAAGTGAGGTAATACATTTTTTGAAAGCTTTTGCTAAGTTCTCTTTGTATTCCGGCTTTGTCTTATAAATGGGCCAAGGATAGAAGCAGTAAGGACGATGGTCAGAAGCCAGAGTTTATTGTCCTCTCGTGCTTCTATCCTTGGCCCATTTCTTGCTCATTTACCATTTACAGGCTGTTCGATAATTGTCGTCTTTTGACCTCAGGAAGCCGAGCTGGAGCTTGAGCTGGAGCTGGCAGAGGAGTCGGACAGCGGGGTATCCATTGGCGACAACACGGAGTCTCGAGACACCCCATTAGCACTGGAAAACGTGCCGGACTTTCGGCAGCTGGGCATCAGCACAGGTAAGGCTGCGGAGGTCGCTTGTTTTAATAGCAACATCCCAGAGAACTTGTCTCTCTCTCTGTGTGTTTTTGTCATTTATATCATTAAATAACATTGCATAACATAACATTTTCTTTTGTCTGGGTAAAGGGAGCACCATGTCTTGCATATACAAGACATTCAGTCACTCTTGATAGGATTACATGCAGTCAGGGCCGTGCTTAGGGGCAGGCGGACGAGGCATATATTGACTATGGTAACTAGGCATCGGTGGCGTGACGGGCCTGCATGCAGTATATATGCATTAGTTCCGTTAAATTGTTTTAAAAAAAAATGATTTCGTTTGCAGGTCAGGGGGAACAACCACAACAATAACCTCCAGCAGGCTGACTAGTGGAGGCAGCGTTCTGGTCTGCAACGATAGAGATAGCGACGATTGCCCTCCAGCCCTTCCACCCGTGATGATAAGTGAGCTGGGGATCCACATTCCCGTCCCCCAGTGCGCCTCCGACCATGGGGAGGTCCAGCAGACGGCAGGGGTCGTTCGGACACGCTCCTTGTCGGGAGATTCTGGCAACTTGTCGTTCAGCGAGCTGATGAGGGAACTCTGGATCCTGAAGATATCATTGGCACAGGTAAACCACGCTGAGGGCTCACATCCCCAAAATTCAACCAGTCATGCACTCACTATTCACAAGCTAACCTATTCGTTTTTGTGAAAGGGATCATTTGGAAGACAATACGAGAGATAATTAGCAATCTGTAAGGTCTTCATTGTTTATTCACGAATTAAAAATAATATGAAAGTGAAAATATAGTAAATCCTAAGACAAAAAGTGAGAAATAAAGAACATCTGGTTAATCACTGAATCAGCTAGCTGGCGGTTGGTTCCCTAAGAATTCCAACCATGCTGCTAACGGTTGGAACTTTTCAAGGGACGCAACACGAATGAAACAAGCAAATTGTGATTAGTAGTCTCCCTTTACGATTTTCCTTCTGATGTCGCCTAGTGTGTTGTCTGTCACTATGTTTTTATGCAAGTCTTTCTCTCTGTCGCACACGCACGCATGCGCGCGCAAACACACACTCTTTCTCACATACACATACCCACACACATGCATTCACATACGCACGAATCGCTATTTTCATTGATTAAATTTTCTTTTCCAGATGAGGAAATTCTGATGATATTTGGTGAGGTAAGCCTGTTTCTTCTCGCACATACGCTGTCACTCGCTCGTCCACTTATCAAATATTTCACTTGGTCATTCACTCACTCGTTCACAAAAATCACTAAAAGCCGTTTGCCGTGAATAATTATCTCCTTTATAGAGGTATATTCTTCTGCATTTCAATCACCGACTTCCTGGCGTGAAACTTGATGTTCTTCTCTATGTTTCAGGACAATGACGACGGTAGTAACGTATGGGCCGGCGAACTGACCCTGATACAAGGTACGAGTATGGTGTGTACTGTAACTGCCTAAACCGCTTTCACTGTCCTAGCTTCCTGTCTTCGCTGTTTTGCTTGTTACTGTCGTAGACATGTGATTGTCGTAGCTATGTGATTTATCTACAAGAATAAGGACATTACTTAACAAGATTTTACCGTCTAAGAGTCTGCACCTACCTGCCGTTGCAGCTTACCATTAAAAAGGTCTCGTATTTCTCTGGGACCTCTAAGGCAGAAGAGTGAATCTGACTTAAAGAGCAGATTACGTTCTATTGGTTGGGAGCTGGTGGTGCGATAAGGTTGTTGCTGGTCCATCACTTTTATGCAGACTTATATATACTTGAAAAAAAAAATTGGTCAGCGCTCTTCTTAATTTCCTTCTCTCATCCTATTTTCTCAGCAGATGAGTGTGTGATCACAGAAAATGTGAACGATACCACCACAGATGAAACTGTAAGTATCTTATTTCTTTATCTCTTTAAAAAAAAAAATTATTTAGCAAGAAATAGAGCACTTGAGCACATAGACATACTCTTGATCATCATCATCATCTTCTCAAAAACACAGACGCACACATATTAAAGCACAGATACCTACCCATTACAACACAGTGGAAAAAATTCAACGATACTTTATATTCATTCACACCATCGACTGCACTCTCTTAGCACAAAGTTCAACTTATTGCATAGGTGGGTGGCACTTGATAGAATTGTCTCCTTACAGACAGACACATTTTGCTTGGTATTATCTTTAGTTCTAAATTTTTGATATATATTCAACTGAGTTGTAAGAACGCTAAACGATACGATATTTTTAATGATTCAAACTTTTGACCCAATTTTACAGTAAACGAAAACGGAGAGGCTGTGCATACCAATATTTCACACATAATGTACTGATAGTAGGTTTTTCCAACCACCTTTAGATATTTGTTATAACCTTTACACTATTTATAACATTATAAATATATTTATCATATTTATACTTCAGTCTACGGTAAATTTCACTGCAATAAAATAAGAGTCGCCTGGCTGCAGTTTTCCCACAAGCAAAGTTTTGGTACAGCCCACAGTGTACAATACCCACTCACTAAATAAGTAGGTGGCAGTGTCTGTAGCGACTCTACTGCGTGGCACGTGAAGTTATATTTTCCTCCATTCTGTTTCAGTACACAAGTCTGTTGAACGCGGTTCTATGTTGACGAATTCACAACATCCTGCATCACGTGACGCTGTGGCAAAAAAAAGTTCTCAATGGGCTGTGGACGAGACGCGGTTACAGAGAGTTCTCAGTGAGCATTGTCAAGAAATATCCATGGAAATCTAGTGACAAGGACAGTTATGAGACCTAGTGACGTGGACCCCCGCGGAAACCCAGTGACAGGAATACCCCCGTGTAAACCTGTCAACAAGAAACTCGCATGACAGTGCATGACAGAAACAGCTGCAGTTGTATTTCTCATGATGCTTTCTGGAGCGTCCAGCAGGTCTGTTGCACGCTAGAGAACGAAGAGATGGAACTGTGAAGACATTGCACTTATGACAAAAGTGTTGGAATAATGGAAGAAAAATCCTCTAGAGTTCTAGAAACCGTCCGGCCTGTTCTGTGGTGCGAGTAACGAACAGTAACCCTTCAGGAACGTTTATGCAGCAGTTATCGTTCCTGTGAAAATGTGCTACCTTACGACTGAGGGAAAGTTTGTATTGATGACAATATTGACTAGACAATTTTTTTTTTACCCTTACATGCACACATGGATGCATGCCTGCATATGAATGATGAAGCCCGGTTGGTTCGGTGCAAGTAGACAATTTCACAGCCTTGCTTGCACAACATTGTCATTCCATAAAAGGACGAGTTGACCTCTGTGTTGTTGATGGACACTTAAGTTTCGTATTTTCTTCATGCACTCTCGCTCAGAGAGTTGTTGCCGTAAATGAAAGACAAGGACAAACAAACATTTTGTCCGCAGCAGTAGTTAGCAAGTTTCAGAGGTTTTTAAAGTGGTGAAGCAGAAACATCAGTTCTGCATAAACTATGTGGCTCTGCTCACGACTGTTCCAGTGACTATTCGCTTTCTTCTTGGGCTGTCTGGAAAAATGTGGGAAAATGGTCTTCACTCGTTTGGAAAACAAATGTTTTAAAGTCGAGTATGCTTCATTTCAGACTTTCGAACGCTAGCCAGTCTTCTCCGTAAGCTTCACACCAGGCCGATTCATGAAAGTGCAGAGAAGCTGATGGATTTTGTTTTTAAACAAAGAAACAGGAGGCCTTTGCACATGATGGCCACTAAGAGCTTAGTCGAAGCTGCCTGACTATTAGAATAATTTTGCTTTCAGCTAACATCTATAAAAGCAGAGACCAACGCCATTATGCTTAGCCCCCTAAGATCATCGTGAACCCAATTGGTTAAGAATTAAAATTAACTTCATTTACTGCCTCATCTTACCATTGCAGCACACATTGTGGAATTTGTAAACATTACACATATGCTGTTCAACATGTATTATTATATGTTATACCACTCCACATAGCACTGCTTGATGTAGAAATCAACTAGTTGAGTTAGTGGATGATTCGTTGAAGCGTTTAAAACACTTAAAAGTCCATTTGACTTGATTAGGATGAGCAGAAGACATATCTATTAATAAATGATTGTCTTCACATTTAAGCAAACCATTGGTCTATAGCCATAAAGCAGTCATGTAGTTACACAGAAAAGACACTTACTCCACTGTGCCTATGGATCATATTGCTAGTTAATCAGGACTGTGATAAAAATGATATCGCTACATATTTTTATGCGTGCAATAATCTGAAAACACTTAAAACACAGGAATCCAAGGTTTACTGAAGCCGTGAGGCTGAGCAAACTGCTTAAGACACAAAAAGAAGCAAATGTTTAGAGATGCATACACATAACTTCATGCTAGAAACATTTTTTTTCAAAGAAGTACACAAGACACATTTTGATGAACAGATTTCTTATTTCAAAGTGTTATCTTATTATCTACAGCTACTTTTGTGACATGGAATTATTTGATGAATGAAAAGATACAGTTTTATTGTTATTTAGATGGTTTATATGAATCAGTGATGCTCCTCTCAAGCAGCCATTTACTTTATTTTTAAAAAAAAACCAGTCACTTATAATCCAAATCAGGCGATTACACAATGGTCAAATGTAGAAATATATACTCATCATATATTCTTGTGATTTGCAATCTGGTCTTTTTCTCTTTCATACCGTGCATTATCATGTAGGTGTACATATTTTGAAAATAAAAAAATTAAGAATATCTCTGTCTTTGTTGAAACTGCATGATGGAATGTGTGTAGTGTTTTAAATGGATATTCTTATAATATTATGCTTTCATGTCTGATATGCCCAAGCTTTTCGGCATATTTGTGTAAATAATTTTAAAAATTTAAATCTCCTCATCTATCGTATTATCGGTTTGAAATCTTCCTAGTGATTGCACACACACAAGTGTAAAACGTAAAAGATGATAAATGGTAAATGCCGAATGATTGAGCAAGTTAAGCAAGTTCACTGGAAAGCAATCATTTTGGTGCTGTGAAACTTTGGTCAACATGCTGATCTAAGTCCTAACTTGTGTGCCAATGCATTGCCAGTACAATAGGACTTTCGGCCACTTTGGAGGTTTTGCCCAGTTATGACATTGCCACATGCAGCTACTTATTATCAAACTAATCGGCAAGAATTACAGGTCAGGGCAAAATAATGGGTGACATATGCCAGTATAGACCACACATGTCAGTATAGTTACTAAAGGTCTCTGCTGCGCCTGCTGTTGATCACAAAATGTACCATGCCAAGTACAACCAAGCTTCATTTCATCAACTGTAATTTATCCAAATAGATGCAGCGCTAAATTACAGGCTGCCTAAAATCTAAAACAAGAACAAAAGAATTTTAGTGACTGAGTAGGATGGGAAAGAAAATAATAAAATCCATACACTGCAGTGTCCTGCAAGTCTCCAATCATTATATGCCAGCATAGCATAGAACTGGCACTAGCTCAGTCATGTCTGAAAAAAATCTTTATTACACATGATGATGATGATGTTGATGAAGTCTTTACAAAAGAAGCAATAGGATGATTTGACCGCTTACCATGAACCGTGTAGATATTGAACGTTTATTGCAAGCTTAGCTTTTTCTTCAACGTGTGTACATGAGAGCTGCACTGGGATTGAGGTATTCCTGATGTAAACTGTTTCTGATAATCAGAAAAAAGTGTGCGTATGGCAGACAATAGTACCACGAACTTGTGACAGTACCGTAGACATCGCATGAAATATAAAGATCTGGGTTTTGAAAAAAAAAAGATTTGAATTGTTCGTTCGTACAACGTCTGCGCCATCTTGCCATATTTTAGATCTGTGCATCGTTTGGGTTACTTGTGCCTACTTCACTGAAACGTTAAACTGTACAGTTTTCAACTTAAACATTTTCGGCTCTTCTGATCTGCGGGCCTGTTCTCTACTCCTCAACGACTTCGCTGATGATGAGTGTGTTTTATCGTGGATTTGTGGTTTCATGTCGCCCTGCTCCATGTGTGTTTTGAGGCTGTTGTCACCTTCCATTATCAAGTACCTGGATATTGTTGCCCTAAAACTTGAAGTATTCATTTTCCTTCACCTTCCCTTAAAAGTGGGAGACCTTGAAATGTTGCTCTGCGTAACGCCGTTGTTTTACTTTTACAGTTTCTATGCATCATACTGTTTGCCTATGGCGAGATTGTGTTGTGATTAGCAGTCTCCATGGATATTGCTGACGGATTACTTATGTCAAATGCTGCCAGCAGGAAAGTGTGCTGTGAAGTGCTACTACTTCTACAAGAAGGAAGAAAAATAAAGAAGGCTGTATGAAATATAACTTGAAAGGTAAATATTATCTTAAAAAAATTTTTTTCATCCAATGAATCAAACGGCAGAGAAAAATGAACAAACCAAAACACGTTTAACAAAATCACGTAACGGTGAAACTTCTAATTTTCTTAATTATTTCGTGGTCCAATTTTTCAAACTTTCTGAACTTTTACATTTTTAAAAAAGAAATATGAAGCTTGGCATGGGGTTTCATGCGTCATTAGCTACCCCGATAACACTACAAATGTCTGCTGCTCCCAACACGTTAACTCGATTTGACATACATTGAACAGAAATATTAGTATTGCAAAAGAACCAGTCAGACTTTTCTACGCATATCTTAACAAACTCAAGTAACAACGAAACAGGATAGCTGCATGCTGTTCAATACTACTACTACGAATGGTGTGAGCTTGTATTCCAACTTGTCGGGCCGTTATTCTGCCAGATGACAATCATAGGTCAAGATGTCAATGAGACAGATCTACAGTCACTGGACTTGAGCAGAATGGATCAACAATCAATCAAGATGATCACAAAGTTTGAAATTGCAGTGCAATATTGAAACGCATGATTGTTTGGCAGTCTATCCACGGGACGATCGACTTGTAAAAATTACTAAAACCGTAATGGCGTTAGTCAGAGAGGATTAACGGCGATGAGAGAGTTGATTAATACATTGATCACCACATCAATTTTGTAATAAAAATATCAAGTACAGAAATTCTGAAAGTGTTAAATATAGATGTAAATAATAATCGAAATAATTTATCTAGTTTCTATGTTATGTGACTTTATTGTATTCTGGTTGCTTTCATTTTAATTAGCCTTTATTCCACCTGTAACAAAATATGACGTGCTTATTCAAACTACGAGCGATTTTGTACGCATGCAGATTATAGCCTCATCTAAATAGGATGCCAATGATCATGTCTCATTCAATTGAACGCCATTAGTTTTCTTCCCGACCCGCCTCAATAGCTCGAAGTCAGCTTTAACAACATGAAGAAATTGACGTCATGCTGTGTACGTCATTGTATCTTCCCACGTAAACAAAGACCTAGAATTAGCGTCTGGCAGTGACCATGGTAATCACGTTCCTTTGCTGTGTTGATCACACGCCATGACAACCCCCCTCACATCACCCCGTGTGTTGCTGACTGCGTTGCCATAATCTCCACCCAATCAAATGTGTTGCTAACCGCGTTGCCATAGTCTCCTCCCAATCACAGCGAAGAAGCGACCGGCTGCCCGTCATAGAAACCTCTCCCCATAGAAACCGCTAGCAATAAATGGTGAGCGACAGTCTTCGGTCGCCCATCTGTCAAGATGCAGGGATCCAACAAGTTCCAGTCTTCCAATGACGGGAGGACCCATGGCAAGCAGCAGATCACAGTGTCACGGGTGGCCTCGACCATCTTGCAGCTGGGGGACAGGAATGGCTCTAAGCTCTCAGACATTCGCAAGGCGATCGCCTCGAAGACCGGCTTGCAGCCCACCTTCCTGCAGCTCAAGACCATTGTCCGCAGAGGCCTTCGAGAAGGAGCGCTGAAGACTTCTTCCGAGAACCGGTTCATGGTGGACAGAGGAAATGGCCAGGAAATTCCTTGCAAGCGCTCAAGACAACGCAGTGATTCGGCCAATTCGAGTCGGGGACGTCGACGGCGACATCGCAGCCGCGGTAGGCGCCGAAGACGCCGACGATCTCGCCGTCGCCGACGAAGGCGCCGAGGAAGACGCCGAAGAGGTCGACGAAGACGCCGAGGACGACGTCGAAGCGAGGACGACGTCGAAGGCGCCGACGACGAAGGCGATAGTAAGGCCAGCACTTGCGACGACTCACTGAGCTTAGAACGCCAGAAAAAGCTAAAAATTTAAAAAAGTAAAAAATATTTATTTTTTGAAGGTCCTTTTCAGGACCAGCCACTTTTCCAGAGAGTATCGTCAGAATGAGTATTTCAAAAAAGAAAAATCGAAATTAGACAAATATAATTAGAACCTTATTGAGTGGAATTTTTTGAAGGTCCTTTTCAGGACCAGCCACTTTTCCAGAGAGTATCACCAGAATGTGCATTCAAAAAAGAAAAATCGAAATTAGACAAATATAATCAGAACCTAATTGCGTGGAATTTTTTGAAGGTCCTTTTCAGGACCAGCCACTTTTCCAGAGAGTATCGTCAGAATGTGCATTCAAAAAAGAAAAATCAAAATTAGAAATCAGAACA
The DNA here is from genome assembly GCF_003073045.1 of Pomacea canaliculata. Taxonomy (NCBI): domain Eukaryota; kingdom Metazoa; phylum Mollusca; class Gastropoda; order Architaenioglossa; family Ampullariidae; genus Pomacea; species Pomacea canaliculata. Next base: position 31,471,559 of record NC_037590.1, on the reverse strand, counting down.
TTATTGCGTGGAATGTTGTTAAATAACGTGAAAGTTGTTAAATAACCTGAAAGTTTTACGTTATCACTTAAACTACTCTAATTAAAGCGACCACCGACAGACACCACTCTTTAGGACCTGTCTGCTGCATTCGACACCAACGACCACTCTCTGCTCCTTCATAGACTACACACCCTCTACGGGATTTCCGGACCTGCACTAGCGTGGTTCAACTCCTGATAGGAAGCAGACTGTGTTTATTGATGGTCCAACATCGCTCTCTCTCTCTGCTTCAATATCTGTTTCACTTTTTTCTTTCCTCAAGGCTCAGTATTCGGCCCAGTTCTGTTCATTCTGTATATAAAACCACTTTCATCTTGCATCCAGTCTCACAACATTTCTCATCAATCATATGCTGATGATACACAAATGATAGGCATCACCTTTGCGTACTCCATCAGGAATCTGGTATTCATTGTCACTGCGGATATGATTCTTGCTAAACAAGTTACGACTGTCTGTCAGTCTGTCTATTATGAACTGCACAAGATCAGCGCCATCGGTCACATTAATTCTGGTGGTCATTTCTTTTAAAGTTTCTTATACCGGTATTAGTGAAATTAGCTGACATTGCTGGCTAAGGAGGGCGCGCGGACGTACCTTTGTTCATCAGGGTGGCGTCACAAGTAAAAGGTTGAGAACCGCTGCATTAATGTTATTTTTTCCTCATTTACTAACCAATCACTTGTAAACATCTCTATGCTTAAGTAGTGATGTAGATCCTAGTGCACTTGTCCTAACGCTTGCAGTCTATACTGAATGAAATGTAGATATTGACAATCGAATAGTAAACATATTATTATATACTGGGAAAATAACTTACGATTAAAATAACAAGAGGCGCGGAGAGATCGTCTATCCCGGGGTCCGTGCTGGCTCTCGGGTGAATTGACACCACAGTTCAAGGGAGAGCACTCTCTCTGCTAGCCACCAAACAGGGAGTTGTCTACCTTTGTATATCTTGATTCTTCGAATGTATACTAACAGCGATTAACAATTTATCCTGAAAGCATATTGGAGGTTGGTTTATAATCATATACAGCCCAGATTATTTTACTTCAATTATTCGTGTATACCTTGACATTGTAGATTTCGTGGTTTGTTTTTGTGCTTGGTTGGAAAATTGCAGTTGTTTAGCATTGATGCAGACTTTGCTCTAGAAGTGAAAGACACAATCATCTTTATACCATCTTCCTGTCCCCTGTACAGTCATTGAGAAGATGCTGATATTTCATGATCATGCTTTGCGATGGAACACATATACTTTTGCTTCAAAGAGTGGTCAAAATCATACTGAGGCAGTTCATCTTCCCCACTCCTAGTCAGATGCTCATATCTGTCTTGGTTTCCTGTAATGAAACGTAGCATTAAATTAAAAATTAAATAAACGTAAAGCTTCAGCTTGGTTACAGTTACACAGTCTAAATCCCCTATACAGGCGTGACATCTGTTTACTGTAAATTCGCAAAGAAGTTTAACATGACACAGTTGTATTTCCGGTCTTATTTTGGAGCAGTTAGGTTGTTTTCTTCAGTAACAGTGTATAGACATATTTGAAGGAGCATAACTTTTTTACTTTGCAATGTATTACATAGAAGGTGTTTCAGCACAGTCTTGACACTGGTTGTATAGGGTTATAACACCAGAGGGCTGAAGATCCGAGTATACCAGTCAACAAGTTTGTAAATCTTTGCCTGTAAGCTGAGCTTTTAAAGAGAGTGATATAGCGACATGGTAAATCCTGAGCAGTATGCTGGGAGATACAAGTTTTAGCATTAGTAGTTGTCATACCATGTTCGTAGGTGATAAGAGTCAAGTGTAATGTTGATTATTAATGAAATCTGCTTCCATGTAGTCATAAATAATAACTAGCTTTATGACTTTAACAAATTTGCATAAGCTAGTTTGCTTGTTATGTTTATAGTTGGATAAAGATGCAATTTTCATAATTAATAGAAGTTAACTTTCCAGAAACAATTGTGTGCAGTATTATGGGTGGTATTTATAATGCCATATGCCATATGGAGTCTTTCAAATGTTTCCTAATGTGAATATGTATCCAGGTATCATCTGAAACACACACAGAAACAAACCCCTTGTGCATGCAAGCAGATCTGTGCTAGTATAACCTAATATACTTATAAATAATTGATCTTTTGGTTTTGTTCTAGACTTTGATCTCTATGGCTAAAAGGAGTGTGCAAGATTTGAGTGACAGGTATAAAAATGAGAAGCATTCAGCACTGCCTAAACTTCGTGTAGTAGACAGATCAAATCAGGCATCATGCTCTGCAACAACTTCAACAGCTCTTTTGACATCTTCTTGCTCAGAAGAAGATGCTTTCTCACTCTCTGTTTCTAAGCCCATCACATTTCAGAATTGTGATTCATCATCGATCATACTCAAAGGAGAAAAGCAGTTCAATATCAAAGAAACTACATCTAAGGAAATTGCAGTGACAACTTCTGTGGAACTGCTTCACAAAAATGACATTCCAAAAGAAATCCTACCCCAGGCTAAATTATCAGAGAGGCTGAATCGCAATTTTTACAGTTTCCTTGCCAACAACTTGCATGGCTCTTCTGGGAAAAGAATTGTGCGAATGGTCGATGGGATTCGAATAGCTGCTCGCATTGTGGAAACAGAAGCATATCTGGGAGCAGTGGACAAAGCAGCTCACTCGTACAAAGGTCAGACTGACCGTAATAAAGCAATGTTCATGCAGCCTGGCACAGCCTATGTGTACAATATCTATGGCATATACTGCTGCATAAATATATCCAGTCAAGGTAATAACTGCTTGTATTAGATTTACCATTAAGCTTTCTATTATTGTATGACTTTTCTTTGATTTTTATGTATTCTGCAAAAATTTGATCATGATTAGAGGAATTCTGAATACAAGTGAGGTTTGTTTCTTTAGCCATTTCAGAAGGCAAGTTTAAAATAGTATTACTGTCTGTCAGACAAGTTCTTTTTTAAGTGTTCTAGAACAGTGGTTTTGTTGCTGTTATTACACGGACTATTTATTCTGTTGTCGTAACACAATTCTACCTATTTGTCTAGAAACCTGCCAGCTAGCCAGCTTATAAACCCTCTCACTAGCAGTGCTTTCTTTTTTTGCCCCCTTTTCTTTGAAGAGAACACTTAACGAGGTCTAAAACACTCTATTGTGCTATTTTTCAATTGGTCTAATTGTTGGCGAAACATTCTTTTAACTTTCATTTTTCTGTTTGTACCTGACTGAGTACGTGGTTTTCATTAAAAAAGAAAGTGGAGGTTCTGCACAAAACAAAAGAAAAATCTTTCCAGCCGACAGTAGCTCTTATTTTAATGCCTCAAAAACGTAAAATGGGTGGGGGTTGGGGGAGAGTGAGTGCCTCGAAAATTGCTTCATCGATCAGAAGAGTCAGATATGGTAGAAAAATGGGAGCATTGATGATCAAGAGACTAGTTCATATACCTGATACACCTGTCTGGTTTTTTTGTGTTTCCTTAGGAGAGGGAGCCGCCGTGTTGATTCGAAGCGTGGAGCCAGTGGAAGGCATGGAGAAGATGCTGGAACTGAGAGGGAGCAAGTCTTCGTCCAAGAAGACGTTAAAGGCTAGAGACCTGGGAAATGGACCGTCCAAACTGTGCCAGTCTCTGGCCATCACCAAAGCCAGCATCAACCAGAGGGATCTGGTTACGGACGATTGCATCTGGATAGAAGCAGACGAGCCGATTCCAGAGGAACAGGTCGTGGTCACAGCGCGCCATTAACATAGGGTACGCTGAGGAGTGGACAGACAAGCCCCATGAGACTATGTTCTCCACAATGCCCACGTCAGCGTCAGGGACAAAAAAAGCAGAGCAAGGGCTGGCGTCATCTGGTCTTACAAGCAGTTACTTTTGAGAACAATTAAAGGCCTGGTCTAGTAAAATGCAATTTTGTTTCTAATGACTGTAAACAATGACTGTACACAGAAACATCATCCTCGCAGTCAGGATCACCTATATTAACAGTAAAATACACATTCCGATTGTTCAATTTATTCAGCCACATGTGTGTGTGGGCACAGGTACATGATAGTGATACCAGTGTCTCTGATGGTGCAACGCGAACTTTGCCAACCTACAAGAAATTCAGCATGTAACTTTCCCAGCATCTATACGTTTGTGCCAATCGCTTCCCCAATGTATCGCTCGCCCACGTACACCATGAACACGAATATTTTTCAGCATTTACTGGTCATAAAACTTGACGAGAAGATTCTGTTGGATTATTTTCACGATTACGTGGACATAAAAACATTAAATGGGACTGGTGTTATTAATGATTGCTGAAACATAGGAAATAATAAAACCAGTGGGGTCTCATCTTTGGTGCAGAGCTTTCATTAACACAGAATGGCAAAAAAGTGGGCGGCATAACCCGTTATGTGCTGGCACAATTTAGGATATTTTTAGGAAGGTTTGTGATAGTGCGTGGGACAGCACCAAGTGGAACGTGCACACACCTACACTCTCTCTTTCACACACACTAGCACAGACCTCCTAAAGATGAATACCAACACTCCACGCTCTCACAGAATATTCAGAAACGCATCAGCACAGATAAGTACGTAAGTAACCAGAAATTTATTTTGATACAACCAGATGTGCTTGTACGAAAATAAGAGACATTCGTGTAAAGGCCACGCTCCCTGACCACACCACCCGCTATGTGAAAGCCGTTACATCACAATACATTATTTACATCAGACATACACTAGATACATCACGCTCAAGGAGAGGGAGACATTACTTTCTTTTCATCAGTCCGCCTGGACCGACTCCACATAACACTGTTGGTGTGTAGCTGTGAGGTTCAGCGTGGAAACAATCATTTTGACTTTAATTAAGGATAAGAGCAAAACACCAAGCAATTGTAGACAAAGGGTTTGAACTCACGTTTGCAGAGAAATATGAGTAAAAGTGTGTACGGGTGTAGGAATTATTCACAAGGTGTAATATTTTGCCAACAAACACATCTAGTTATTGTGCTGCGTGAAGAACAGTAATCAGTTACATGTGGTAGTTGCCAGGGATGTAGACTTATAATGAGGATTATATCGCGCCAAAGATTTGCTCACTTTACATGTCATACATAGATAAATCGCCAACAACCACGCACCCACATTCCCATATAACAGACTCGCTCACTTCTTCAACATACTCATACACAAAGTAAATTACAGACTCATTATGCAGGGTCAGGACAGGGTCACAGTTATTTGTCTCTTTTTAACGCCGTGTCAGCAGTAAAGGCCGCATCACTGTGACTGGGGCGTCGGCGGTTACTGCGCGCACTGTGAAGTAGGAGGTCGCTGGATCGGAACCTGCTTGAGCCTGCGGGTGGAAAACTCGTCTTCCTTCCCCTCACACCCAACAACAGAGATGGGCATATGGTCTATCAGGGAAGGTGAGGTCGTGGAAGGAGAGGGTAAGGCTCCACCTCTTGCTTCCCATGCTTTAGACATGGTAAACCTTTAAGGTTCACTACCCCTACGTTGATAGGTTGTGGAACTGTACCTTTTCATAGTAAGCAGAAAAATAGATTTTTGATGTAGACGTCAGATAATTACCGTTTCAGGATGCTCTGAAAAGAAAAGTTCAACCTCAGCATGGGAGACTATTGAATTGAGAAATGACCATTTTTTTATCAAGTGAGGGATGACTTTTTAATGACTTCAAAGATGATCATAAATGCAATGGAACATTTAAATCCCGGGCCTGAGTTTGCTTTCAACGATAATGCTCCCTGCGGTGTTTTTGAAGAAGCTGAAGTATCTTCTAACGACCCTCCGAAGGTCTCCAAAGTCGCCTGTTATTCACTTAGACGGTTCGGCATCAGAAATAAGAGGTCTAGTATTCCTATCTCTTACAGGGGCTATTTTAGCATTATAAAACCACTTAAGTCTTCTAAGGCATATCCAATTTATCAAAGGTAATGTTAGCAGCCATCCACATAAGTGTATCAAGCCTGGCTACATCAACTATCCAAAAAAGACTATCTTGTAAATATGTGTAAATATGGAGGGCGGGATTTTTCAGGGGGATTGGGGTGGGAGAGGGGCTGAGTAGCAGAAGACAAGACTGAGTATGACTAGTAAACAGATGAAGGATAGGGAGAACAAACAAGAAAGAAGAATGTAGCAGAGGAAAAGAATGGAAAAGGGGAAGGTTCACGAAACCAGTTTGGAGAAGAAAGTCTTGCTTGTCTCATCAAGCTGAGACATCAGAGTTTGTATTGTCCACTAGGCTTGCAGACATATCAAGAGCTCGAACCATAATCTAGAGGTCTTCATCAACATCAAGAGCCTAAACTACAGGCTTTCAAGTCTTCATCAACATTTGTCTTCATCTGTCTTCGTACCAACTGGCCAGGACGAATGTTTAACAAAGAGCGGTTGTATATCACATGATGGCTGTGATCAGTCTGCCACCTGGTATTTATCCACACTTAAGTTAGGTATGTGTACCAAGCGTAGCTTGTCCACGGAAGGCATTCGCTTGAAGTAGGATTTGTCATTTGTTGTCTCATAAAAGTCAGGGAGCCAAACACACGAGCTGGCCAGCCAGAGGCAGTCTTTCTTGAAAAAATGCGCAATGGTCCTGAGTTGAGAGACATTCGCCCGGTTTAGCTTATGTTTTCGTCTTGCTATTTGTTTTTCGACTGTTGTTATATTTTTATTGGTGACATAGTTAATACTGTGATGTATGGAGCGCTCTATGCTCATCTATAGGAATGGATCCTGTTGTCATTTCTGTCTTTCATTTTTCTAGCAGAAGAAAGTACTTGGGTATATATATATTCCATTCTCTCTCTCTCTCTCTCTCTCTCTCACACACAACACACATAAAAAAATTTGCTAAATGTTTCTACTTTTCCAGCATTTGGTTGTCTTTGGCTATGTGGTGAAAGATGGGTCTCAACTGGTCGAAGACACAGAATATTGCAAAGACTTGACATTCGTTTGCAATCAGTAGCTAATTTCTTTGATTAAAGCTCGAACCATTTTGTCAAAATTAGATTATTAATACCAGTAAGCCTTTGCTAACAGTTTTGTGATGCGTTGCCAGAGGATCTGAAATGACTTTAATAACAGTTCAAAAAACTTCTGGAAACAAGAAAAACCATTCCAGACTTTTAATTTACTGGAAGTGAACAAAATGTGCTTTTCTGTACGCGTAGCCAGATGTAGACAAAGTGAGTAAGGCGAAACAAATAGCGAGCTCTCCACTCATAAAAGTACAAACAATGTCCATTTGCTGGAAAGAACTCAGTATGAAAGACTGAGATATCATCAAAGTTCGTAATTTATGGCGACAAAGCACTGTCTAGGGGCAAGCCCGAGGATTTTTATGTCTGCCTCTGGCAGCATCGGGATCATTCAATGGGACCCCGCCATCACAACGATATCGCTTTTATAACTGATGCTGGGACAGACTTTATTTTATCTCTTGGCTAAGTTCTGGGTCAAAGCAAATTTTCAGATATTCTTGTTTTTGGTTAAAATAATAACGGATGGAAATGGACTTTTTAAAAGTTTAAAGTGTCAGACAAATTTTGAATTGCTTCAATCAAACAACTTTAAAAAAATGGAATGTTAAACTTGTTTTTTTCTTGGGTTAAAAAGGCATGGCATGTCCTAGCAGTATATATATATTTCCAAACAGCCTTTGCTCAAAAGAGCCATGTTTAAAAAAAGTCTAAATATGTTGTAAAAAGGCGTACTATGCTTACTCATGCAGTCTTAACAGTCTTAAACTCTGTTTAATCACAGTCAGGAACATGATTTACCTCAACAACTCTTCTGAAAGTTACACACTTAGGGTAGTCATCTGTTATGATACTCCATTCATCGTCTTCAGATCTGTGTACCCCTCTGTATTCGGAACTGATGGGTTTTCAAAATAATGATGTGTGTCCTTCTACAGCTGCCCGCACCGCCTGGGCTCACATCCGTCGAATACAAACGTCACTTAAAGGAATGTAAGAGTTTTTCTTTAATGAATTCTTTGGGAGGGGGTTAGTTAGGGTATGAGTGAAGGAAAGGAACGATCCACAGCTCACGAAAGTGTTATGACAAGTCATCTCGATCAGATCGTGGAGGAACTTTCATCTCGATTCTCCTTCCTGAAGATAATGTTGACGTTGCCGTTCATGTACTCGATGGTCATGTACTTGGTGGTGCTGGAGTACACCCCGGAGAATCGGCGCTGGCTGCGTCGGAAGAAGCACATGCTCTGGAAGCCTCGCCGGAAGTTCTTGCTGAAAAAGCAGTAGATGATGGGGTTGATGCCGGAGTTGGAGAGCTCCAGCCACTGGGCCACGGGAACGGCGACATAGTACACCATGTCGAGCTCGGCGGGGCTGAAGCTGGGGTCGAAGTACAGCTTCATGTAGATGGCGTGCAAGGGCAGCCAGGAGAGCGCGAAAAGGGAGACCATCACAGCCAGCATCTTGACCACCTTCATCTTAGAGTGGCGGATCAGGCGGTTGTCCTTGGTACCCCGGCGCTCGGCGGTTCCACACGCGCAGGGCGATGCAGATGTAGCACAGGAGGATGACGAGCAAGGGGAAGACGTAGGTGCCCACAAAGATGGCGCCCACGAAGTAGGCGCGCTGGGACAGGAAGTCGGGCCAGATTGATGGCACATGTGCAACACCTGTAAAGGAGTCTCCTGCTGGTATTGCTCGTAGTACACCAACCACGGCACCAGCAGCACCTCCCCCAGCGTCCAGATGGAGAAGACCATAGCGCGTGCCAGCTGTGTGGTGATCCGCCATTGGGGGTTGTGGCAAATGGCCAGGTACCTGCCACAGACACACGCAGACACGCACACACATGTACACACACACATACACGCACGCACACAGCATGCTTTATTATTTCAGGATGAAATAGGTACACAAACTTAATTGAAGGGAACAGATGTGTTGTACATTTTTGCACCTTGGATTATTCTTACTCTTCGGATGTTGTTTGTGCTTTGAACTAGAAAGCCTTCATCAACCAATTTCTAGCAGTAAGCAAAACACATACACTCTCACGAGGAATGCGCGTGCGGAATGTGCACACACTAAGTGTTTGACAATGTACAGTTCAGCAACAGTTTTTCGTCCGCAGCTTGAGCAACAGTATCAACTAACAGTCTCAGCAACTTGAGCAAGTGTCTCTTTTCAATACATCCACGAAAAAAGCACTTTGCCACTGTCAGTGTTTTGTCCCCTGCAGGTGATCAAACGTATTTGCGGCTAAAAAGTTCCATTACATTTGAAGTGTTCACCTGCAGTTAAGTCTACTTGATGGTATCAATCCAATTCACTAAAAGCTGTATGAACTTGTGTCACAAATATTGTTGTGCAGATGTTTGATTTATAATGCATAGCGCGGTCTGTATGTTTATAATGAGAGAAGAGAAGGGTTATTATTTTTGCAGCAAATGTGACGAAATATAAATAAATACTTTAATACCTATCATTTGCGACATTTACTTTCAGTTCTAATTACTTCAAACTGCAATGAGAACTTTTTTCGTTTATCACTTAATTCGTTTATCGAACACCGACATCGATCTCTGCAGTAGGTAGGTAGGTACCAAAGTCTAGATTGCTAGATAGATGAAGATGCAGACAAACACAGAGACAGATGATGCAGGAATACATGTAGGCAAGCAGGCAGACAGACGGGCTGAATAGAAGTCTCACCTGTCCAGTGCGATGGCAGCCAGGGTGTAGACAGAAGCGCACACGGACACACCTTGCAGGTAAGGTGTAGACTTGCACAGAAAGGCACCGAACGGCCAGCCTGCCACACATGGTTAATGTCTAATCAGCAGAAGCAAAACTGACCTTTAATTACCCATTACAATAAACTATTTAGAGTGATGAATTGACAATGTCATGAAATGAGGGATAAATCACTGCTGTGATAAGAATATGACAAACAATTTATAATAACATAAATATTGTGATGATAAGAAGAAAGAAAAAAGAAACTGAGAGGATCTAGAGGAGGAGTCAGACACAGACTGAAGAGGAGAGGGTGCCGACATCCACTGCCAGCCATCACCCTGTCGAATGTGCGCTCTCTCCAAACAAACAGGATGAGCTCTTGCGCTCATTAAATTCGATGGAGACTACGACGTTGTGACCTCTTCTGTTTCACTGAAACATGGCTAACAGAGGAGAGACTTCGGATTGAAGTATGTACACAACGATTCGATTTGACAGGAATGCACAAGCGACAACAAGCATGTAGGGGGAGGCTTGTGTATGCTTGCAATGAGAAATGGGCACGAACTACAAGTAGAGAAAGACTAGTACCCCCCATTATGAGATACTGACAGTGTTCCTTCAGGCCGCATTATTTACCTCGTGAATTCGGCAAATCACTGTGGTCCTCGTCTATGTGCCCGGCCCAGACTTAACCTGCAGCTGAGCACATTGCAGAACACATATAATCGAGCGACAACAAGATCAGTTGATCAGCCTGTGTTTTTGCTCGGCGACTTCAACCGCTGTGATGTCTGTAAGCTGCTCCCCTGTCTCCATCAATACGTCACGTGTCCCACCCGCCTCGGACAGAACGCTAGACAGGTGTTTCGTAATGTGCCGGCCGCTTTATGTTTCAAGTGCCGGCGCCGCTGGGCAGATCGGACCAACATTGTTCATCTGCTACCGCACATACAGACAGCTCCTAAACGTGAAAAGCCGACAACACTATGTATAGGACCTGGACAAATGAAGCAACTGAGATGCTCAGAGACTGCCTAGAGGTCACTGACTGGGATCTGTTTTTCACTACCTGTGGAGACGACCTGGACTGTCTGGCAGACACAATCACCTCTTACATCACCTTCTGTGAAGAGTCTGTCATCCTACCAAGCAGATCTGCAGCTATCCAAATAACAAACCATGGCTAGGTAAGGACTGAAGCACTGTCTCAATGAAAAGAAGATAGCTTTTATGCAAGGAGACAAACAGAAAGTGAAAGAAAGGAGAAGGAGTTCAGGGCAAAGGCAAGAACGGCTAGGGTGGAATACAGAAAGAAGGTAGAAAAGCAATTAATTGAGGGCAACGCAAGAGATGCTTGGAAGGCCTGGACACCATGATGGGTAGAGAACGCAAGACACAAAGAAAAGTGTGATGACCCAGTGTCATTTGTTAATGAGCTCAAACTTTATACGCGCGGTTTGATGTGAGAGACTTCAGCAATGAAGCAGAAAATATCTGTTCTTCACTGTCGGAGCCATGTCACCATCTGTGAGGGAGATGTTGTCAGAATTCTCTCTCAGTGTGAACCCACGTAAAGCCCTGGACCTGACCACGTGAGAGGCAAAATACTCAAAGAGTGTGCTAGTCCAGCTGAGTGGTGTTTTACCAGACTTTTTCAGCTCTCCCTTGTCTCATGTGTCCCGCGTGTGGAGAAACTCCACAATAATACCAGTGCAAAGAAGCCTCATGCTACCAACTTGAAGACTTTCGACCTGTGGCTCTCACGTCTGTTGTGGCAAATGTTTGGAGAGAGTTGTGGGAAGATTGTTAATCCCCATGGCTGATCGCCTGGATCCTTTGCAGTTTGCCTACAAGCCACGCAGGGGTGTCTGATGCAACTCTCACGCTTTTAAATACTATCCTACAACACTTGGAACTTTGGACCTATGTTCGGGTCCGTTCATGGACTTTTTCCAGCGCCTTCAACACGGGTCCAGCCACACCTTCTTGTACAGCGCCTACTAGACCTGGATGTCAACACTGGCCTAGTTCTTATGGATCAGATCATTCCTGAAGGACCGGACCACAAGAGGGTGGGTTTCAGAGTTCCACCGACAGGTACTGATAGGGTCCAGCAGCTCGTCTGACGGAGTTTATTTGTCAGTGGATGGAATGATTCTGTCAGATGAGCAGATCCTCAACACGGGTACCCCTCAGGGATGTGTGCTTTCCCCCATCCTGTTCTCTGTATATACAAATGGGATTAGTATTAACAGTGCTATTCTCAAACTTGTTAAATATGCAGATGACATGGCCCTTGTGGGCTGCCTGAAAGACGAGCAGTCCCTGTCACAGTACCTGGCCTGTGTGGGAGCTGGAGGAGTGGTTTGACCGCAGCTTTCTGGATCTGAACGTTGACAAAACGGGAGAGATGGCCTTTGGAAGAGCCTACGAAGGAAGAGATGGCACAACCCCTCTCTCCCACCACTCCAAATCAAGGGACAGCAGGTGCAGAGGGCTGCTGTGTTAGGTACCTTGGTACAGTGATCGACGGAAAGCTCTCATTTAGTGATCACGTGAACCAAGTGTACAAAAAGCCCAGCAACGGCTGTACCTTCTGAGGAGACTTCGCAGCTTCGACGTCAGCTCTGGGGGCTGGAGACTGTGTACAGGTCTCTTGTTGAGAGCATCCTCTCATTCAACATCGCTGCCTGGTATGGTCATCTACTAGTCAAAGACAAGGCAAGGCTGGCCAGAATCATCCACCAGGCAAATAAAATTATTGGTCAAGCACAGCTGCCACTTTCTGACTTGTACCTTCATGCAGTCAGAAGGATGGCACATAACATCATTTCGGACTGAAACACCTCTCCACACTAGCTTCCAGCTGTGCCCTCAGGCAGGCGCTATAAGGTACCACGCATAAGGAAGCTGCCTACCAGAGGTCCTTCGTGCCAGCAGCCATCACCATCCTAAATAAAGGCACAAGGACTCAGGAGGAATCAAACAGAGACTGAAGAAGAGTGAGTGCTGACATCTATTGTCAGCCATCTCGTGAGTCATTCTTGTCAATGACATTTTCTGGACGCAGCCGCGGTATAAGTTGAAGAAAAATGAACAATTAGCAAAATAAACAACTGATCAATGCTTACGTGTCATCTACGGTGTCACCGATCACCGCAACTAAAAATATATCCATGGTATTCATATTGCCATGGCATAGCGTCGCACGAACTGTTTCATCCTACACTTTGTGCGAGTTTGTTGCCTGTCTCGCGGTAAGTCGCTGCGATCTGCGCGGTTCGGACACGATAGGGACTCATTTCTGGTACTGTCATCTGACACCAAGACACTGTTACTTTGCAACAGGCATTGTCACAAGAGTTCTGTGGTGATGGTTTGGAAGAGTAGCATACCACCCTGGCGTTTCCTCTTCACTGTCGTCATCCTGAAGGTATGGCGCCTCCCGCAGTTGAATGTCCTTTATCTTGGAGTATACCAAGATCGTCTAGGTACACAAGAAGGACTGAAATTAACAGTTCGGCATGGTGGTCTGCATTAACTCTGGAAAGTGGCTGGTGTGGACGTCAGACCCATTGGCATCCTGGAACGGGCGTGTTGCCAGCGGCCCTAGCCAGTCCTTTTGTTGACAATGTCTTCTCAGATGAGCTTCATGCACGGCTGCTGTACTGCCTGCCCACATCTTCGGTAGAGTCCATTATCTGATCAAGGACGTTCTTCTAGTAGAAGCGACACGCGCCTCTGCGCTCACTTGTGACACATCGACCAGGTCCTTGACCACCAGGATAGGAACGTCCTCAGACGCTGGCCGTAAACATTGTCCACCACGCCACTCCTGAGTTTGTTTTAGCTGTAAGTCCTGTATGTGCCTCGTGCCCACTCGTCAGTGACCGTCGTTAACTCACTGCCGGTGTCGAGCAACGCCATCACTCAACTGCCATAAATGACAACCGTCCGCCGTCGGACACTTTCCAGTCAGGCCAGCTACACTTTATTTCCCTGTCATCCTGTTACGGACGACGGGGGCAGTCACTTTCCCCTGACCGGTCGGGCTGCAGTCCTCCGAGATGGTGTCAATCGCCGCCACCGACGCTCTGCGCCCCTTCTACCTCGCCTGCTTAAATTCTGGAGCTTCGCGGGTATTCGTCGACCACTCATCACGTTGCTGTGGCACTGATGTCGACATCTTCCGTTCGCCTACGCCTCCACTAGGACACCCAAGATTTTCTCGGCGTATCTCTTGCGTCATGCGGAAGCATCAACACTCGACGTCTGGCAGGTCCCTCCAGCGAGCTCAAGATGTAACACGAGCCGCATTCTGACACATCGGGTTATGGCGAGAGCTAACTCGACCTCTGTTCAATCTCGTCGACACTCGTTGGTCCACCGCAAACTACTGAAAGCGGACTAATAGTATGCTCGTAGAGCCTCTGCCCACCCAACGGATAGCATCATGGTCCTCTCTATGTACTATCTTCTGTCGTGGGCTTCTCTGCCCGTGATGAACAAATGTTACTTTTTGTTCAGCAGTGCTTTTAGGCCCTTGGTCACCAAGGTTTGTTGTTAGGATAAACATACACTGCCTTGATGGACTGGTGCAATCAACACTATTTTACTCCTCACTTTTACTCCTAACTGTTTGTTAAATGTCTGTATGGGTATGTGAGCAAAGACAAATTTCTGTCCTCCTGGGCAGACAATAAAGTCTGTTTTGATTTTGATTTTTGATTTTTGATTTTGATAAGTAAATTACAAACAGGCAGGTAATCAACATTATAAACAAGTGAACAGTAGTAAAAGTGTTGTGAAAACAAAATCTTATGCCGCAGTCTTTTAGTTTTCTTGGTGTCAATATGTTACAAAAAACGCCAAAACTTTATACATCTTCTTTTGGTGAAGGAGGAAGTTCGGAAAAGTAAGACTTGAAAGTAGATATTGCTGATTATGAAAGTCTCTGAGCATGCACACACGCACACATACACATTAAAACACATCCCCAATACACACACATACGCATTGAAACAATTCCATTGCAAACACAAAGGGCAAGATGGACCAATCCTCTTACTGAAGCCGTCGTGTCACGTCACCTCCCAAAATCAGGAATGTTTGATTTTAACGAGAGCAACCGAGCTTCGCAGTGCGAGCGGTCGATGAAGAGAGATGTATAAGATACGAGAGAGAGGGCAGAACAACAAGAAAGAGAGAGATTGAAAGAAAGAGAGAGATGAAAGGGGTTGGGATTGATTCGAAAGAAGATAATGGCACGAATGGACCCAGGATTCTTTAAAGTATCCATCATGGCTGGCTACATTTTGTCTGGATTTCATTCCCATTGTCGATGCGGTGTGTATGTTTAATTCCGTATCTGATTTCACTGCTACCCTCTAGCAATAGTCCTACCTACCATTGTTCGCCCATCCCAAGCCAAGCCTACAGGTGTGTTCCAGCGCCGCTCACGCAAGCGACACAGCTCGTTGGTAACGCCTGGTGGTGTCCCCCAGGCCGTTACGTCCTGAGACGTAGCCTCAACATTTTTGGACTTTACCCGCCGTCTGGAAACTGTTAGCCGTCTCGTTCTTCCGTCCTTTTGCTTTGAATTCTGATGAAGGAGATGACTGTGGTGGAGAGACTGGTGGTCGCCATGTAATTTCCTTGCCTGCCTGTGGACCACAGTTCCACGCAGCGACAAGGTCTGTGTTGCACGAGTAAGATGGCGGTCACCCAGGGGAGGAGCTTTCTAGGGGCGAGAAAAGTAATAGTGTGCTTTTTCCCATTATCAGGAAAATCCAGCTTCGGCTCAACGACTACCACGTGTCAAGAAAACAACCAAAGAGTAAGAGAAGGGAGAAAAAAAAAACCTATCAAGGATTTGGGGAAAAATCAAACCGAACATTTAGAAAAAAATGTTTGCTTTAGCCAATTAGTTACTTTAAAAATGTGACTTCCTCTGTCAAGAGTACCAGGTATAACATGTTATCTCTCTTCTTTAGGTTAGCATCTCTAAGACCACTAATAGCGGTTGTCAGAGTTTAATAGGATTTTTGTGCCTGTCCCTTTGAAGTTGCGAGGCTCAGCATGGATGCTCGGCTTTGACAAAATAGTGAAAGGAATACACTGCTGAGAAAAATTAACACCAGAGTTTTGAAAAGGTTAAGCGAGGAACCTGAAAGCAGGAAGCTAAAATGAAAAACATAGTTTAAAAAATTCAAGAGAAAGAACCAATTTGATGATTTCGCCTTCTATTTGATGCTATATTTATAGGAAGACTTTGTTGGACCAAACGAAAACTGAGAGTTAATCCGAATCAAGTCAAACCCCGACGATTAGAAAAACAAAAAACAAACCTGCGCAGAGAGGATGGTGCGAGTATCTTTGGGGTCCCATTAGCTGCAGAACTTGGCGGCGTTTGACCGCGATCACGTGCTTGTCACGTTAATAGCACGTAGCCTGGAAAATGTAAATGGGCGAAAACCGCACCCGGCTTTTCGGGAAAGGCGGCACATTCCTTTCATGGAGTGTGCCGCTGCGCTACGCATACGTACTCGTCTTCCCTCGCACGCCTTATGTCTAACAGGCCATCACACATAATAAGTGGCAGAACCTGTCACTGAAAATATGACTAGTCTGTCATATCCGCCAGAAGCGATCTTAGCGTCTACTCAACAAGTATTTGTGCCTGAGGCAGCTTTGATTGAACTTGTATATCTTCCCATTGTTGGATTAACAGGATTCTGTAAATATGAACACTGTACTCTGCCCTGAATGTCGCATTAATTGTGTCTCGCTTAAGAGGACTCTTACTGATAATAGACATAGCTTGCTAGAGACGAAGACTTAGCCCTAAAAAGATTTTGCGAATTTGTCCAGACAGACAAAAATAATTGGCTCACCGAATTTACAAACCATATAACGCGTGCTTGTCAATAATAAGAGACCCGAGGAGAAATGGTTATCTGCAGTTGATCTTTTTCGTGTCAACAGTGACATTCGTAGTGAGCCCGTTAAATTAGAGCTGATCTAGAGACAAGTATATGAAGAATACCATAAGTGGAGAAATTAACAAAAGTTCCACAAACGTCAGCTTTCGTGATATAGAATGGAGCTGTTAAGGTATCGGCACACAATTACACCTTAGAAATAAGGTAAGCTATTATCACTATTCGATGTACACAAATCTCATTGGTTTGTGCTGGTCAGTCATGAGACCCGAGCATGATGGTCACACGCGGAAGACCCACAAAATATAAAAGAAGAAGCCGTACAATTGCGAAAACTCAGTTTGCTATCGCGTTAGATTCGATGGCCATTAGAATAAGAAATTCTACAATGAGTGTCGATGAAGTGCCAGCAATACACGAATCATCCGCCGCCACGTGTTAATTTTGGCTGTTGTGAATCATGCAATTGCTGAGTGAGTTGATGCTTCCGAATTCACCTGCTTTCGGGAATGCAGAGATGCTCCTAACAGAGGCGTCTTCCCTTACTCACTAATGGCCGCACGCAGACGCAGCGCAGCAGACTGCCCCCCCGTGTTATGACCGGTTGTTCAGTAGATTGGATCTTTGTGGCAAATTTGTATCTCTTGGAGCGACACCCCTAAGTGATGTCACGAGTGGTCAGACTACTCGTTAGCAATCTCAGACTAAGATGTCAGAGAATTGAGTGAGAAGTTTTTGGACGATATATTGCTCTCGCACAATACTGTAGGATAGTAGCTCATCGGTTAAGGAGTATCGCCTCAAGTAATAGAAAGAAACGCACTTACCGTTCGGAGCAACCTTAGCATGTTTTAGCTGGGTAAGAGAAAAAATAGTCAAAATTGTTTACCACCTTCCTATCGAGTCATGGGATCTTACTCCCCGCTGATATAGCATGTCAGGAGAGAGGTCTCGCTCGTTCTTTACACGCACCACACGACGAGACACACTATTATTCCGTATGTGTCCGATAAACTGTTTGCTCGGCTCAGAGTTGTACAGAAAGAGTATAACTGCGAGTTATATATCACAACCAGCGACTGAGGAAGACACTAGTCCGATTCGCAAGTGTTCGCCGGCACACGTTATAGAACAGATGTTAATAGACGAAAAGTGGAAGTTGAATATAAATCCATCAAACAGACCCACTCCACTCACGAGTATTCCTCCCAACGATCATATACCTCTTCCGCTCTTCCTCCTCCCCAGCCCCCCACCCAGAAGTCTAGCAAAGTAATGTAGGCTTACCTATTTGAACTGAAGTCTCAGTCCAGGGACACACACAAATGCTGCATTGCTTTTCGCCAGCACGGAACGTCTCCGGCTCCGCAGGGTTGTATATCTGCTCATTTCCCGAACAAACAAACACCTCAGAACAGGCTATGATCAGTGCAGTCAAAAAATCCTTGCATTCCAATGCGGGGCTTTTTTTCCCCCCTTTCCATTCCGGAAGCAGGAGGGCCTGTGTATTATTGACACGGACTGACCTCCCCTTGAGCAGAAGCGGACGTGCGCACATCACGTTTGTTGCCGTTGGCTCGTGGAGGTCAATAAACCCGCGGTAAAAGTCTATTTTACCAACCAGCCCAAAGCCAGACACCAATAACACACGAAATGACTCATGCGAGAATAAGGAACGTTGCCCGCAGCGTAGATTTTGTGAAAACTGGTACAATGTACAGTTGTAGAAATGACAAACACAGAGCCCTAGATGGTCTGAAAGGTCTGGGTGTGAAAATTTCAGAAAACAAACGAATCCTAGATAATGCAACAGATCGCTATTGAAGTGTAATCCTATTCTTATATGGTATGTACCATAAGCTAGTAGTCATATCGTGAAGATAAAATAGTACTAACTGTCTGAGACATTCGAATTGTCGCTTTTGAGTTAATATATGATGAGAGGAAATATAAGTTCAGTCTGCTTTTGCTAAATATAGAAAATCCTACAGGTTGTAGTCAAAGTAGTCCAACAGTAGAAGAGATCGATGTGTCAACACCCAGAGAATTGTGTGAGGAGGGGAGAGAAGAGTTTGAAATGCTTGTAGTCCAGCTACGCGGTCCAGAATAGAACCTCTAAGAAACCTACAGATAACTGACCCCAGAGGTAAGTGGACATCGTTAACCGATCATGGAGTCGAAAGGTAAGGTTCAAAAAGTTTATCTCATCCATGGTGGAGTGCCAATGTAAATAGGTAACGCTTGCTAGACTGTCGTCCTCGTAAACAAAGCTTGTAAAAATATTTGGCGGACTGCTTCGTGCACAATGACAGTAAAGTTAGAATAACATTAGAGGAAGTCGCAGTGGCACGGTATGCAGGTACAGCTTTTGGAACAGCGAAAAGTACAGCTTTGACACACAAAAGAATCCGCACGAGGTTAAAGAAAAAATGAATGGTTTTGCACACAGTGTCTTAAAAAATGGACAGTATATTATTTGTGATGCTAAAAATGAAAAGAGCGTAAATAAAAATATATTTCGAAAATAACATGACCCTGGCATGTTTTACCCTTTTCGTTCGATCACTCTCACATGCAACAGGCAGCTAATCCATTGATTTATATTTCGAGGTGCCTGCCTCGTAAGCACATATTGAAAAATGTTTTTACTTTGCACGGCTGATGCTTCATGACAAATCCTCCCCCCAACCACTAATCTCTAAAGAACTCTCCTTCATCTTCAACTTCACCAGAAGTGCTGTGAACGTGATCACTCGGCTTAAGACGTAAGTCACGGTCGCTGCTAAGGCCACAGAGTGCTAAAGCTGTGCATAGACCTGCATATAGCTCTGTGGCCCAGGCTGTGGCTAAATAGCTATATACACACCTACGCTCTGTGGCACATGATACACACTATATTGGT
The DNA here is from genome assembly GCF_003073045.1 of Pomacea canaliculata. Taxonomy (NCBI): domain Eukaryota; kingdom Metazoa; phylum Mollusca; class Gastropoda; order Architaenioglossa; family Ampullariidae; genus Pomacea; species Pomacea canaliculata. The sequence goes on along the minus strand of NC_037590.1, from coordinate 31,451,910 downwards.
CACCTATAGAGGCTCTATACAATCACACCCATATAGCTCTGTGGCCCATGGCTCTATACACACCTATATAGCTTGGGCCAATACATACACACCCTATATAGTCTGTGGCTACGTATATCAGGTGACGTGAGTACTATAAGGGTGAGAGCTACAGCTGCATTCCCTTCCTCTGCCCTAGTTTGACTGATTCCCTCTTCATTTAAAAATTATTTTCAAATTACGAGATTTCAGCCGAGTCCCAACGTAAATCGAAAATGTTCCTTTGATACTTTGTCCATGGTACATTTCTTTATTTATTTAGAACAGAAAAAAGCATGTCAAGTTTTGATCTGACCCCAACGGGACAATAAAAAGTTTGGTCTGGAAAAAAGACAAGGCAACACCGTTGTCTGCACCCTAAATTATTCTTTAAAGAACGGGTTTGAACTTTCAAGACTGATTAAGCACGGAAATCGGTTAAAAGACAAGTGAAACAAAACAAATACGAAATAAAAGAAAAAAAAATATGGGTGAGCCAGAGCTTACTGTGGTCAACAAATTCCCTGCCTTCGTAGGAGGGCAGAAAATTACCCGCATTCATCACTCCGTGCACCAGGCATTGACCAGGGCAAGTAAAGAATGAGACTTCAAGGAAATCTGCGGCTTCAGGGCCGGTTACTCCACGGCTGAGACAAACCGAGTTATGCCGCTGCCATACCTTCATTATTGCCGTGTAATGTTATTGTCGGCGATTCTCCTTTTTGGCTTCAGACTTCGGTCAACGTCTTATTCCTCGCCGCAGACGAACGAATGGAATGTTTCCACTTATTTATTGAATGTTAGTTTTTTTATTAGTCTTTGTAGCTGTAAACTACATCTTTATATTGAAATCCACAAAGTCTAGACAGTATGTTCTAAAAGTTGAAACATTTTGCGAACAAACAAAAGCAGACAAGAAGGAGAGGAGGGGAAACGAGAGGAAAACAAGTAAACAGGCTATTTTCAGTCTTTCATGAACTTTCGTGGACCTCGATACTCCGGATGATGGACGCTTGCTGCAAAACTCATGTCCTCCCCACCCTTCGACTTTTTCTAAGGGTATTGGCACTCCTGTTCCGACGATCCCCAGTTTACCAAGATGGAAGAGTCTGCCAGTTCCAAACCAGGCCATTAAGTACCATCTGCTTTCACCACTAAAACAAAAGGAAAACTCTCATCCTTACAAGTGCTTATTTGTGGCTTTCTCTAGTCTCTGCGTCTATCTTTTCAAACGTGTTTGTCATGCTGTGCATCTCTCTCAGTGTGTGTGTGTGTGCGCTGCTGTTACTACTAATTCTTGCCACTGATATTATTACAGTTAGTGCGATGTTAAATCAACTAAAAGAAAAAGTACTTTAAAACCAGTAGTGGGAGGGAAAACAGTTTTCTGGAACGACATTCTCTGAAGCATCCAATTAGTCCATTCAATTGTTTTCTCGACGATAGAGCGGAGTGCAAGACTTAACTACACGGGAGTGTAGCAACAGGAGCCTGATTAGCAGTGAAGCCCATTCGCCTAGAAAATTAATTTTTAAAGAAAGAGGACCTGAAAACTAAGTCGGGGAAACAGCGGAGGCTGTTACAATCAGAATAAGTGCCCGGATGCATAAAGAGATGTATTGACAGACTTCACTGGATGCTCGTGCAATCGACCTAAGTGCCTGAGGTTATTATGCGTCTCGCCAGCCTTTTACTTCCAACTGTTTGTACATCCAGTCCCAGCCAATGAGAGTGTGGACAGACGTCTGATGTGGCGCAGTCATCGTTATCGTGCACCCTCTCCCTCAAAAACAAACAAAAACCTACTAGAAAGGTTGAAAAAAGCAAGAAAACAGTTTTTCTTCTTGAAGTACTGACCTAAATGAACATGAAAGCAATCTATCATCGAGAAGCTTTGTTTAGTGTTCCAATGAATGAATGTGTGTGTATGTGAGAGAGAGAGAATGGGATATATTCACGTATTTCATTTTGGTAGAAAGATGAAAGACAGAAATGACAACAGGATTCAGGAGAATGGCGCGCAGAAAAGCTACGAAGAAACAGAAGTACAGAGCATGGTCTTGTATTGGTAAACAGTAGTCTTCGTCATCAGAAGATTACTAAACATTTCTTAGTGGTCATTTCCATTAGTGCTCTCTCTCTCTCACAACCTTACAACCTATGCACGAGGTGGAATGGGGGAAAAGTTGCTACAACAACCACGGAGGCAGGCGCATACCTCCAGTTCTTAGGTGCAGCTCCAAATGGAGGAGACGGAGAAGCTGTGATGGGGGTGAGAAGGAAGACCACAAAGTAATGTCGGAGGCGAGCAGCCAGACGGGACACGAGCAACAGATCATTTAGCAGTTCCTGCTCTGCTGATGGTAGGTTCCAGTTCATTCTTCGCCTCTTTCAGGCTGGCTACAGCGCGGTTTCCTGGCTCGCAGAAGGGGGCTCGGGTTCTGCCAGCTAATCTGTGCGTCTGACCAACGAAATCGTGATAATGAGGTGGTCTGGCCTCGCCATTGTGCTTTCACCGAGAACTAGTGGGCACGCCGGGTGGGTCTTGGTGAGAACTCTACTAGACATTGCCACGGGGCTAGCCTGCACCCATAAGTTAGCCCATCCTCCTCCTCTCCTCCTCCTCCTCCTCCTCCTCATCAGCATCATCATCCTCATCATCATCATCCCGATTAACATGCTACCACAATCACAATTTAAAGCACGATAAAAAGACATCAGTCCTCAGCGTGTTGACCTGGACTCATCTAAGAGTTACATTGTAAATGACTTTGAACCTCGATGCCGTTGGATGCTTAGAATGCATATACCTTTCAAACTCCATACATCCATCTTGACAAAAAACACACAGCAAAGCATACACTTTAGGATGGAAAATTCTACCCGTTATTAACACTTAACATAAAACAATAATTGTTTCTTATGAGGAAGGTAACATTACCCTTGTATGTACAAAAATCAAAACAAAACAGATAACACTTACCTGAATTTACGATGAAAACGCAATATATTTACCTTGAAAAAAGAAGGTAACAGTATACTCAGATGAACAAAAACCGTTAACCGATTACAGGTATCGATGGAAGTAAGGTTTAGAAGAATACACATATCAGTGCAAGAAATATAAAATTCCAGTGTATGTTAAAGTAGGTAAGTCCTCTGAAAGACATTTGTCGTCTCAAAAGAGTTTAGATGACACTGTCTACATAGGAACGGCGATTGGAAACTGTCAGGATTTGTTTTTTTCTGATTGATGCAAGATGGTCAAAGTTCAAAGTAATTCGTGATTTCGACAACTGCCTTCAACATTCGTTAAAAATATTCTTTGCTCTCTTTCATGACACGAAGTGTGCACAAAAATAATTTTTTAGTTAATAAACGTGATTTCGCTGATGAAGATTTACGCCCCAGTAAACATCACGAGGTTGCAAAGCTGATGCTCGGAGGTTTTATTCTGTCTTTCCATTCTCTGCAGCCGTCAATATCTCGGTGGCAGGATCTTTAAAAAGCAGGATGCCCTGTTACTGCAACAAGTCTCACGTTTCTTCTCGTTGCCAAACAAATCAAGCGGTCGAAAAAAAAAAACCAAACTGTGAGTCCAGCGTTCTGTGTTTTTACATTCTCGAAAGCAGTATTTTGTAATCTTCAAAAATCAGCCGAAATTTGTAATGTTTCTGAGGTTTAATAATAAAAAGAACCCCTTCATCTTCCCTATTCATCGGGAATCAAAGAAAGACACGGCCTTGGCTTGTCACGTGTTGAGCGGACACGATAAAGCACTTTCTGACCTAGGAGAGAAGCACGGGAGAGAAATAAAAATACTCGATCTGGATAGGTTTGCACATACCTACTCTAGGTTAAGCTTCTTTTCATTCTGGTCGCATTCTTAGCTTCTTCAGGGAGCACTGGCCTCCACTAGTGACTTCTGTAGCCTACATGTCGCTCCTGCCATCAGAGGAACATAATCTTGACATATCACAACGGGTTGCGGAATGGTCTGGGGTATCAAAATGTTTTTCCAGACTTTCTGATAAATTCCTTTGTCCTTGCTGGTTGTCAAAATGAGATCAGTGCCAGGAGAGTCTCAAAACTGGGGTCGCCTTGGGGTTTCTTTTCTTTTCTTTTCTTTCAAATACCACACTACCGAAGACAATCTCATCACACTTCGAGATTCTCGTCAGGTAAAGTGAAGGCCATCCCGGGACTTACTTATCTCGCATCTTTGTTTTTGTGTGTGAGGCTGGTTTCCATGCAAAGAATGTCGATGGATGTGTTTCTTTGAAAATAACTCCATCCATGGCTGCGTCTCCACAGGCTAAACAGATGTTAGAGACGATTAAAGGGGCTCCAACTACAAAAGGATTTTGCCGACAGTGGTATCCTTTCAGAGATCGACGAAGTCTTCTGTGTCACATGACCATGTGACATTTTCCACATGATGGGAATAGAAAAGATTTTCAGCAAAATGTGTGTCGTGCTAAAAATACACTCTACATGTTATTATGTAAGGGAATTGGCTGTCATATTAAACTGCTTCATTTAAAAGCAGAGAAAACGACCGAAGCTCGAAAGAAGAGCAAACCAAGAAGATGGTGATATGATGGAAGCATGCATCACGACGAAACCAAATATTTTGATATTCGTTTATATGGTAAGAAGCGTGACAGTCAACAATTTTCAACAATAATTAAGTTTAAATATAAACAGAACATGATGCTTCAAACAGATGACATGCTGGAGAAAGACGGACTGGCATACAAAAGTTAATGCTATCATTTGTGCAGCATCCCAGTAGTCAAACCACTTATGTATCAAATGTCGAGGAAACTAAGATCTTTTAATTGGTAAACTTACTGAAACATTTTCAAATAATACATATTAAAATCCTCTCGTTAGAAGATTTTGTTATTCCAGAAGCAAAATTAAAATAAAATATTTATAAATTCGGAGAAACTTTGGAATTGCCCAATCATCTCTTCACATTTTTTAAAGTTTGTTTATTTGATCCTTGACTGAATTACAGAGCCTCGACTAGAAAAACTGAAACTATGCTTAATTATTTAGCACACCGCTTCAACTATTTCCGTTTGTGGTTAAATAACGTGCATGATGACCTCAGTCCCCACACATGTAAAATGCTGGAACTGATATTGTTCCACCTTGTTTACAGTCCACGCTTAAACCGCAGAGACCCTCGACATCAGTCGTGAGCAAGGAACGAGTCCCGGTCTCTGAGAGTCGGACACCAGTTCGTCTGCGGGTCACAGGTCTTGTTTTTACGAAGCCTGACTCTCACATTGCGGTTGAAATAGAGAAAAATACTCGATTTCAGGAAAATCTTTCAATTTAAACAAAAATAGACTGGAATTAGACTTGATGAGGTGATTAAAAGTTTCAAATAACCATGATATATTTCTCGAGGGAACTGATCACCGAGTTTCGAGTGCTTTCGCACCCCCTGAAGACCACATGACAATATCACATCCCCTACCTTAAAGCCAGAGTTCGTACTCGTAAGGACAAGGGTAAGAGTAGCGCTTGGCTGCGCGGGTACCGATAGGATAGCGAAGGCTAAAAATAAACATCGTAAACAATTCCCTTTATTCCCGGTAGTGGTTACCACAAGGGTGGGATTCCTCGGTGAGCCCACAAATACAAACGCCTTCATTTTCTCGTCCTGTGCAAATTACAGCAGTATTGGAGTTTCCATGATAATATGGAAAACAAACAACTTTAATAAGAACTAGCATGTAGTATACCCCACATAAATAAAACAAGTACACAAGTAGAGGAACACCATTCACATGTAGCCTGCTTAAACCTCAGCAAAGCTCTCACAATTGTTATTCAGAACTGGATAGATGTATACATTGGACCTTTATCGTCGTGAGACATGTAAAATATTGTGTTTAAAGCATATTTACATATGTACATATGTACAATTTCGGCGCATTGAGCGTTTCTCCATGATACGGATTTTGCGCGTTATAAAACTCATCATCATCATCATCATCATCATCATCATCATCATCATCATCATCATCATCATCATCATCATCATCATCATCATCATATCTTTTTTGTTCAAAATGACATACTTTCTGACCTTCGTTAATCTCTAGCACGGAAAGACGAGTTCATTCATGACCCTCAAACCTTCAAACGCTGAACCGCGTAAAAATGAATGCTCAGTCCATGAAAGTAGTTCCAATTACGAATACGCTTTGTGATTAGGTTCTCTGGGTTAATCTGTGTAATCACGTAAACAACATCTTTGCTGGAAACATTTTCTTAGAAAGACACGACCAGCCAAAGTGAGATGCGAAATGCAGTTTCTGTGTTATTGTCTGAACATTTCCCATTACAGCTTCCGATGATGGTCTCTCACGAACAGGATTGTCTTCGACGATTGGCCAGCGTTGTTTGCACAAAGCAAGGGAAAAAAAACAAAACAACTACGCTCCAAGGTAGCAAGTGGTGGTGGTGGTGGGGTGGTAGTGGTGGGGGGGGTCTGTTCTTTGACTGTCTTTCAAACATACGCGCCGTGTCTTGATAGCCTTTCTCGAGCTACTGGTTGTTATTGTCTCTCCCGTGGAGCCGGTGATGCACGTTGACTCATACCAACTTTTTGCAACGCCAGCTTGTCGAATCGATCGCCCACTTTTAATAATTTTTTTATTGTTTGATTCTTTGGAAATACGGCGGTTTCTGAAGCAGACGACGACGACGACGACGACGACAAAGATTGGCATTATATCCATAAGTACGTGCAGAAATATATTTTCACCAATATATCAAGTATGTACAGAGTATTATGCAGTAAAAAAAACCCTGTATTATAAAAAACCAAAACCAACCAACCAACCAACCAACCAACCAACCAACCAACCAACCAACCAACCAACAGATAAACAAATGAGTTAACGAATCAAAGATGCAAATTAAAAAAAAAACAACCAACCAACAAATAAAACGAAACAAAACAATGCAAGCGAACAGAACAAAAATCAGACAAACATCCTCCTGCTAAAAGAGTTTCTACAAGGACATTTCCCAAGACAAGCTCCAGCAGGTTAATGCATTACGTTTGGGTTTTTGTCCATTAAAAGATTCAAAACAACGGCAAGATTCGCTAGAGACAATCTTCTGACAAACAACGGATTTCTTTTCTTTTTACTTTTAGATAAAAAGGAAATCTTGTTTTGAAGTGTGGGGAAAATAACACGCATCTTATAAACAGAGCAGAGTGTCAGCGCTTGATACCTGAGCAAATGCACGCCCTTTGTCAGATCTTTTATCAATTTTGGAGAAGATAGTCCTTTCCATTATGTCTCAAATATGTTTGGCTGCTGTACGTTGCCTCTAGGCAATGTTTATTTTCACAGTTTATTTTCTATTTAAAAATCTTTTGGCCAAACACCAAAAGAAGAACCACCGAAGAACTGAAACCGAGTTTCGCAGGTTCACGAAGACAGAGAACATTTTGAGTTTAAAAAAAAAGAGCAAAATGCCAGAAAGAATTTTACTGTCAAAGAATGAGGTCTGTCTGACAGTAAAAAAGTTAAAAAAAAGAAAAGAAAAAAAGTGGATGGAAACTTGCTGCGCCACACGGGTATTGAACCTACAGGTTGGGAATCAGCGCGGTCTAACCACTTGGCCATCCGTTTTCCACGGTATCCTAACGTGAAGCTGTCAACTAAATCTTTCTTAAAACATAATTATTTTAGTTGGCTGCTACAATACTAGCCATTCAGCTGTTCATGTCCACTAGCCTTGCACCATGTCATCGACATAATGTCCAAAGATTGCGCAAGAACAGGTTTTTAGCCAGAATACAAAACCTCTACAATGGAAGCCCATGGTAATTAATCACATGTTTGAGTAAAAAGTTATGTCCTACAGCCTGTCACTGAGTAAAAACTACATAATTAAGCAGCCAGGTATGAGCGGGTGCCATAGCGGGTCTTCATCGTGTTCTTGTGCACTGACGCTGATGATGTCTGAAGGATAAATGCCAGCAGAGAGAAAAAGACTGCCGCTATTTGTGATTTTGTTGGCCTCTTCATTTTAATAAAATTAAAAATAACATTTCTAAAAAAGGCACAGTTTATGAGACACAGATTGCATGAACTAGATCATCTGAGAAAAGAGTCCACTGATGGGAAATAAAAAAGAAAATTGAGAAGAGACTACTGACCTGATTTCAAAAACAACACACCTCATTCTGTCTCAAAATCTGAATTTAACTTTTTGAACATTTTGATTTATTTTTTGTACATTTTAAATTACATTTTTTGTACATTTTGATTTGACATTTTGTAGACAATTTTTTGAACTCCAAACGTTGACAATTTGTCCAATTTAAAAGTCCTTTGTCACCAGAAAAAAAAGACGCACAGAATGATCGCCTTGGTTTCTTTTGTGGATTCGAATTTGATGTTTTTAAATGTCAAACGAGGACAATATTTACAACCAGTGACTAGAGTAAAAAAATATAAGCCTCGATTTTGAAGATAAACGTGTGTGTAGACAACTGATGGTCACACCTCTATGAAGCCACGCGCATGCGCATAACAATGGTTGAGACCGTTGGCCTCGCCATCGAGTCCACACGTGACGTCATAGATTTGTTTCGGGGTGGACTACGGTGGGGCTTCTTCGAGGGTAATGAAGGAAACTTTATTGTGCAGCTAGGTAATTAAAAGTTTCTTCGGACCTGAAGGGAAAGGGAGGAAAGCCCTGTGAGATTATTTTTATGAAAGTATCAAATGTAAGTAATCAGAGGAAAAGGCAATGTGCACCATTTGGACATGTCTATATAAAACTTTTTTATTTCTTACTTTACTGGAGTTTTTCATTATTTTTTTCTTTTATTTCTTTTCCATATCTTTCATTTTTTCACTTTTTCACTTTTCTGCTGGAAACATGCGTGGACGACTTCACTGTAATTATTAAAGATAATTAGAAGGTACCCACATTTCTGCATCTGCGTCAGTTGCTGCATTTCGCTTATTTGAACCATTCTCTCCAGACCCTCATTCTTCCTTTCCCCCTTTCCCTTATTCTCCTTCGATGTGCCTACCTTCTCTCCATCCTTCACCAACCTTTCCTCTTAATTTCTCTTTTGCTTTTCATCTCCACTTCCTTCACTTCCCTCTTCTCAGCTTTTTTTGACTCCGTGTCTTCTTGTAGCATATTTATTTTGATTTGAATAGAAAGAAGCATCCACGGGCATTAATCTTCGAACACCAGCCACTCGATCGCGACTGGGGCCCAAAAGCTACACCGTGCGAGGGCGCTGCTGAGGATCATGGTGAAATGAAGAAAAATTTGAGAATGTAACGCATCGCTGTGCTTCATTGTTAAAATGATGTACGGACTCCTCTTAATGTTAGGACAATTATTTTCCGGTATTTTTAAGAGAGAGAGAGAGACTGTGTGCGTGGGAGGGATTCTCGTTAAATTGTAATATAAGTATTATTATTTTTTGGCTATATATAAATATCTTAATGATCTGGCAAGCATATTACGGGGAAATTTGAAAGCAGCAGACAGTGTCACTCTATACATTTCTCCGTCTACAAGAAGCCGATCCCATACTAAAAATATTTATTGTGATTAATTACTCAACCCCCATCCCTGCGACATGCACGTGCCAGGAGGTTGTTTCCAAATCACGTGCCATCCAAAGTAGATCGTTTTTAAAGACTCCAAACCGATTGCAAAATTATTTCGGAGACAAGAAGATGATCGCAAAAAAACCAAAACCAAACAAAAACCAAAACACGAAAAAATCTCAACAAAAATCTGAGCTAATGATCGGGTCGAAGCTTTTCATTCTGCTGCACGTGTAGTAGTCCACAAAAACGTCGGCATCCAGTCTTAACTTCAATGACCTGCCAATAAAATGTCAGTTGGCCACATGATATATTAAATATCCACCTCAGCTGAAGGGAAAGTATAGCAACCACTGTAGCCACGGCCATGGGGTTACCCAGCCATTGACCCTCCCCAACGGTGGGCGCCGCTGTCTTTTCAAACCTCTAAGGTCGGAATATTATTCTTCAGGGGAGTTCAATCCTCAGAATTTGATTAGATGGATTGAAAGAATACATTTATTTCTTTTGTAAGTTCATCCTGGTGATCATAAAATGTTCGCAGTGGAGAGAATGATGTAGACTTTGTTTGCATTAATGTTCATACGTATGTTTGTCTACATAAATGTATGTACGAACAGACAGACAAAATTAAGTATTTCAAGCAATTTCAGATCTCAAGCAAAGTAGTGATTAGAAAAATATACTTAAAACAACACCACTGAGTAAATATCAAACTCAAGAATTTCATCGACAGTTCGTATCCGTTAACATCACTATTTATTTATTTACAAGTTTGATTTCTCCATTACTTTGCTAGGCTTTTTATCAAAGTCCATAAATTAAGCGAAAGAAACAAAGAAATCAAATTACATTTTTAAAAACCTAGTAAAAATTGAAACAGTTTAGAAGCTCTGGAAGATTAATGACTGTGTAAGTTTGCTAATTTGTTTATGGTTTTCCTTTTCCTCTCTAACTTTATTTGTCTAGTTTTTCCTTCGCGTCACGTTTCCTCCTTGTTAGATATTGCAGGCAAACAATTTTTTGCAATTAGGTTTCCTCCAAGTTATGGAAAGAAGTTCGAAAGTTCACAATTCTTTACAAGGTCTCTCTATAAAAGAAAAAACATCCATAGTTGAGTAATATTAGCTCAAGTTTTATTGCTGGCCTGGACGCCGCCTGGACCGGAAGTACAGTCCGAGAATGTTTGTCTCGACATTGTTGATGGCATTGAGCAGGAACACTCACTCTCTGGCTTTAACAGTGTGAAGGAAGGAAGAGATGCCTGAAGCTCTTAGTGCAAATTGGCTCCATTTCAGGAGCGCTTAAAACTTCTTAAAAAATGATTTTCTTAACTGCTACAACTACTTTCCTAAGTTTGTTTTGTTTCTTTATGCGTCTTCTTCCGACTTCTCTTCTTTCAGTCTTCTTTTTCGTCGTCGTCGACATATTTTCTTAATTATTTGTGGCTTACTAAATCTTTAGTAACATCATGACGAAAAAGCAGCGAGTACCAGCTGTCTTGCATATGTTTGACTTTTTTTCTCCGTCTGATTATGTCCCAAACCTGTGAAAAATGATAATCAACCTTAACTTACCGAATGGCACATTTGATTCTCATCTCTTCCTCTTTTTCCCTCTTCTCTTTCTTTCTCATTCACCCATATACATCATTTGCTAACTGAAACGCTCCGCTAATCCTTCAATGAATCGGTCATAATTCTGATCACATTACCTGAATCAGGACTGCGCACTTGCACCCTTCTGGAAGGTCAGGGTTAGACCACCCCGCAAGAGACGACAGATTGGTGAGACAAGCATTGAAAGGATCACACAAAAGCACAACAGACAGACAGACAGACAGACAGACGTACCGTTAAAAATGTTGCTGAGGAGGGTGATGGGGATGCAGAAGACAGCGACTAAGATGTCAGCGACGGCGAGGTTGGCGATGAAATAGTTGGTGACGTTGCGCATCCTTGGCGTCCGCAGCACGACGACGACCACCATGGTGTTGCCCACCAAAGCGGAGACGAAGATGAGCAGGTAGGCGAGAGAGTAGACGAAGATGAGGTAGGGAGGCTGCTTGACAGGCGGGAAGAAGACATGTTCCTCCTCGTCTTGCCCGGGCTCCTCCGTCTGGTTGAAGATGCTGAAAACCTCCGTCTGGTCGGGTGGGAATGTTGTCATGGCGACGACGCTGATGACGTCAGCCTGGATAGCCGAGGACAACTGTAGTTCGACGAACAACTGGACCGGTAGCTTCGATTTACACCAAGAGGCAGCAGTTTTAGTTTCTGATTTACACCTTCTTGCTTACAGATACCGAACACTAAACATAAACTGACTATCGGTACCTTGCTCGAGGCAGAGTCAGTGGCATATCCACACATAGTCAACTGCCATCTGAAGTCCAGCAGAAGTTCGCAGAACAGCCTCCCTTCCCAAGAACAGTTTTCAAATCCGTGCGCTAGGAAGTATGGAAGCCTGGGCTGGTCCACTGTTTAAATTTGTCCACTCGGTGACTGTTCATCACCTGTCTCCGAACAACGTGTAAATAATTGAACGATATCTTGCCTCGTAGGTAAGCGCCAGGAGGAGTGACATGGCGGCAACATTTTTCTCTTCTCCTTCCACCCATCTCCTGTGTCCCTCCACTTCCCCCCTACTACCGGCTGGCACGAGCCTTGCGCGATACGTCATCCGCCGGCGCTGGCAAAGCGCAAACGCTGCAAGGTGGCCAGACATCAAACTGTCTTTGTTTCCTCACTCAAGCCAAGTCTTTCTCTCTCTCACTCTCATTTCTTTGGCATCTTCTGTTACGAAGTTCACGTCTTTCCATTCCAAGGTGGAGCTCAACAAGATGGATCTTTCTCGCAGGTGTAACGATACGCTAGTCACGTGACAAATATCAAAGAACAAACAATTTAAAAGGAAAATTAACTAACACGTATTAATAAACTTGTTGCGAATCAAATCTGACAATATAATTCTATCAATATAAAACTGGTTACAGAGCAAATAATTAACATGCTTATTGTACTAATATGGACAATGTACTAAATGTAATGCTTGTGATAATGGAGACGAATTCCATTCTATTCTGGTCTGGAACTGTGCTAAGAATGTAAGAAAAAGATTAAGACAAATTTTATTTTAACTATTCCTAATGTAGTTAAATTTAAGTCTCATTTGCTACACAGAAAGCAATGTATTTAATTAAAAAGTATGTGATAGATGTTATGTTGATGTAGTACAACTATTAACATCACGGACATCCTTCGTATCATTACTATGTTTTCTTTTTATAAATACATAAGACTGTCTTTCTTACATTTAATTTTATTTAATCGCTCTATTATCTTTATTGAAGATCTATATACGGAAATTGTGTGGGTGAGCTTCTATTTGTATATAGTGTCAATTGTTCCTACCCCTCGAGGGTTGACGGAATAAAATTAATGTCTAATGTCTAAAATAAACATGTTAAAGAATAATATACACCGGGGTAATACACGTTACAGGATATTTGTTACACAATAACAATTCACCGATTACAAGACAAACCAATAAACAAGTGTAAAGGAATTTGTTACACAACAAATCTGACACAAATATACATGGGGCTAGTATTACAGTTACTGGGCAAATCTTTGACATAATAATCACTAGCTTCACAAAAAATCTCTCCGTGTTTAACAAATTTGACACATGATGACAATAAAAAAAAAATAATAATAAAATGTCTAAAACACAAATAATCAACGTCTGCTGCTATTACACTAGTTTTTGTTTTGTCCTCTCCATGCTCTTCAAGACGAGTTTTTAAGGCAAAATTTCATCAAAGCCGTCTTGATGTGGAAGGCTTGATGATCACCATTTTAATTATACTCAGAAATCATCTCCTTCCAATCGACTTGTTCTTCTCTTTTTTATTTTTCTAAAATATCTTTGGAACCGGTTTTTAATAATTCTTTTCTCACACAGCCATCCGTTGCATCCTACAAGGGAACTGCAATTATTCAGCATTAAGACAGCGCGGATAGGTGTTGTACATCACTGTCGCAGGGAAACCACAATGTTAGAGTCTAGATGAGAATTTCAAACTATATTTTCATCCCAGGTCAGCTGCACTTCTGCCAGATTGTGGAGGAGACTAGCTGCTGAGGGCGGGAGGCAGGCAGTTATTACACAGGCCACGTGACAGTGAGGTGACATCAGGTGACAGACATCGATTGCCACTTAACTCTGCTCACAGTACCGTGACATATTGCCTCCCCGCCATATTAATGCTTTTGGTTGTTGACGAAAACAGCGGCTGACGAGGTTGTAAAGGCTGTACATGTGCGTAAATACAGTAGTAAATAAACTATAAGTGGCAACAGAAAATGTTGAGGTTTTAGCTGTGGAGTTCCAACTGCGTGGGAAGCTTTTTTTGTCTCTCTATCCGGGCTTCTTTATCTCTGTGTGTCTCTCTCTGTCTTTCTATCCTCAGCTGAGTAGAGGATGCACTGTGACAATTTCCTGAAAAACGTGTTCTGGTGAATTCACGATGTACCGGACAGAAAAAAGGTTTCGTGTGTATTTGACTTGTTGAACGACAGATGGGAGGGGGAGAGACAGCAGAAAGCCAGCCAGCCAGCCAGCCAATAAACGGTGAAGACGGGAGGGTGTTGAAGTATTGTATCGGCCATGAGTCCCAAGCAATGAGGGGAGGGGGGAGAGCGACACAGCGATTCTCTCCCTTTGCTGCATGCACGCATCGCGTTGTCGTCTCCTGTCTCCTGAGGTCCGTGTTCTTGCTCTGCTTTCTTCTGTCGAATTTTTAAACTTCTAATAGGAAAAAAGGGAGATAAAACTGCATGGCGGCATTTTCATTATTCAAAAAAAGTTTGATGGATCTCTATCCCTGTACGTGTGTGCTTGCTTGTTTGTCTCTGAGACAAAAAATTATTTACTTCTTTATTAGGTGCTTCTTCATTATTTAAAAAAAGTATTTTCCTCTACTTTTTTAATCTACGCTTTTTAAACTGTCAAGATTAAATAGTTTTAAAATAATAATAAAAAAATTCTTTTAGTCTAGGTTTCTGTATATATATTTTGACAGTTGAATTATCATTAGTAGACGTTGCCGTGTAGTTGTCTGACTGTGTAACATACAAACCTATGTTGTGTGTATAAAAAGACAATAAAATAACTGCATGGTAACATCATATTAAAAAAAATGTTTGATGGATCACGCTTCTCTCGTGAATGCTAAATTTGTCCCTGAGAAAGAGGGAGAAAAATTATATAAAAAAAAAGTTCTATTCTCTAAGTTCAGAATTAAAGTAGTATTAAAGGTTTAAAACCTTTTTTCTCTAGAAATGTGTTTTCATTGGCAACTGCAGTCACCGATGATTCTCTACCAGTGATTGTGCATCGTTCAAAGCTGATGTTAGCAGCTTAAATGGCCAACACGACTGCAACATTTTTTCTTTATGATCAGGATTAAGTTCATTTTAAAATAATAATTTCCAAACACGAGTAAACAATTATGCGTGATTTCCATGACATAGGCCTTCAAGCATCGGAATTCTTACCTGTCACCAGGAAAGCAGAAGAAAATTATTCTTCTACACTGGAGAGCTCTGTTGAGCCCAAGTAGTACTCGTAACAGTGAGTGTGGCTCAGTTCACCAAAATAAAACAGAAAGGTCCTAACCAAATTCATTCGAAGACAGATAAATGAATGAGGTGAGCGTCGTATATACTGATATCTGAACGATGTTAATCCACTGGAGTTTGTTGGCATTATCTTTACATTACAATGACAATGAGTACAAACTCCCTATGAGTGTCGAAGAAAACATTCAGTAATAGTTCATCGTGTCCTAGTCTATTTTCTTTTTACCTTGATTTGCACCTTTCCTCTTCAAAGCCAGCTCACCGACGGCGCTATTTTTAGAAACTCTTGTCACTTCCTATTTTTTTGATAAATCCATGTGTGATTAAGAGAAAAACACTAAAATATATTTCTCGTGCTTCATCGTCATAAAATACCACCGGATCATGTTTTTATGATATTTTGTGCTCTATTTCCAGCGATTTTCCCTGAGAAATCGGATGAGCCTTTAAAGAAAAGGTTAGTCAGGAATGTTTAAGGATTGAGATCCTTCGTGATGCTTGGTCAGAAGTTTCCATCAGGCCAAGCGGATGGCCAAGGCTCGAACACGTTTGTGTGGGCTGTGCTCATTCGTTTCTATCTAGCATAGATCGAACTCTAAATTCAATAAAAATGTTGTTTTATAAAGAAATTTATTTAAAATCAACTTACTTTGAAAACAACTTTGTTAAAGTCTGTGAGCCCTTGGGTCACCAGCTATTGCTAACGTGCACACGAAAACACAGGCGTTTGGTATCTTGCACCAGCTCTGAGACTGGCCGAGTCACGTGACCCGAGTCAGGTGTCCATAAGCAATGTAAGTTCGTCATCATAGGGCAATGTTCTGGACAGTGAGCTATTCTTGCCATTGCGAAGCCTATACAACAGAAAGCCACAGTCTCGCAGACAAAATCGTTAGTGAAATATTCAGCGATACCATTTCAAATTATAAGGAAAGGGTTTTTCGAAAACTTTTGTAAAGTACATTCTGACATCTCAACAGCATTAGCAGCAGCAGGACAACAGCATCATCCTTTGCAAGGTCAGAACAACCCCAACCGTCTAAAATTCGAATGAAATAAATATGAGGAACACACGAAACCGTCACGGCGAGGCTTTATTAGAGCTCATGTTCACTTCCCATGTCTCTAATGTCTGCGTGTGGAAGAACATGGACACCCACGCCACCATTAGACAAAAAGCTGTGAGGACCACACGATCTACTCCCTCTGGTGATATTACAAACTGTCTGCATACTTGTTGTTCTGCTCTTTGAAGTATGCACTGCAGGAGGGTCGAGAGTCTCGTGTCACGTGACATTACGAGTGTCGGAGCTTAAATCAACATCATGGCAGACGAAAACAGATTTTCTACCCACGCATTTCCGAGACTAAACTTTTCTTTTATGTGCTACATTCAGACAAAAAAAAAAGCTGACGAAAACAGAGCTTTAGTTGTTGATGAATGTGACACTAAGTACATGTTGACAGCACGAGGGATGTGTTAGTGTCGCCATCAATATGACCTGATGGAGAGTCCCCGGATATGGACGTCCAAGTGTCTTTGATAAAGAAGTCGAAAAAAGAATAAAACGTCTCCGCCATCTTCATTTTGAAGTCAATGGCTGTATGAGATCACGAGTAGCCTTCTCAGACACTTGTTCTGTATTCCTGTATAATACCGTATTTTCTTCTCAGTGTCGTCCACGTTTCACATCAGAACAACAGGATTAGTGCTTGTACAGTACAGAAGGACTTGTATAGATTGTACTCCTCCGGGTACTCTGGTTCCCCCTCCTCCCACCTTCTGTCATCCCTCTCCATAGTGCGCGACCACTAAAGGGCAAGCAACTTTCATAACCAACCAACCCAACCATCCAACCTTTCTCACCGAACTGAACAAAACATAAAACCTCCAGAAAAACGCATTCCCACGTGCAACACGATACCCTGGGTGCCTCTAAGGCAAAGCAAGGTTGTTTGTGAGAGAAACAAATTTGATATCCTCGGGTTGTATGCTCGCTCTCACTGATACGATTTATTCTCACTCTGCTCTTAACAGTTTTTTTCCCACCATCGATCCATCTTTCCGTTACCCGGTGGGTGTGTGTGTGTGAAAGAGAGAGAGGGTATACAGCAGGTCTGTGCTAAATCATAATAAACGAAAGTTATTTCTTGGGAATTGTACTCTTCTTTCTTTTTATACATTTTATTTAATTTTCTGTCTGTTCGAAGGAATTGTGTAATCGATTTTTCCCCACCTCCCTTGTCCTAGAGGTCTGAAACTTTGATCAGTTACTCATTTCCGGCGACAATGCAATATGAAGTCATTTCCCTCAGTCCACAAGTAGTAAAATATTTTTTTAATTTAATTGAAAACTGATCGACCTAGTTAGGGGAGGTAGATAACTGCTGCTATAGGACTAGAAAACTACTTTTATTTCCCATAAAAAAGGATAGAGTTACAAAGTAAAAAAGGAAAAAAGGACAAACCTTGCCATACACAACCGTGCACGTGCATCTCGCCGTTAGAGTTGCCGTTAGTGTCCAAGGTACGTGAGACCTCAACACAAGGAGGAAGACGCCTACAAAAGAAAGGGTGAAAGCATCCGGAGAAATCATCGTCGAAGACTGAAGCCGAGGAAAGTTTGCGGAAGAACTCCGTGATAAAGATCGACAAAAAAAGACTAAAAAGTTTAAAATAAAGTAAGTAAGCATTTTGGCGCTCATGGATCTTAGAGCACTCTGGGGTTCTTCATACTATTATATATTAAGTTGTATTATGAAAGAAGATCCCGACACCTAAGTGTGTTACTTTTTTTTTAACTTACTTCATTTCTGTTTTCCTCTGTAGTCTAAAACTTTAATGAGCGATTTTAAAAGCATATTGTGTGGAGTCGGGGGAAAAGAAAGTGAAATGTGCTGAACACTGCTCAGCGCTAATGATTCACGGTAAAGGGAAATGATCCTCACTGTCTACAGGGAGCTCTGCTGCTCAGAAAGGTGGTCAGAAAATGTGATGAACAAACCAGTTAGTCGATCTTCCAACTCTCTATCTGCTCCTTCCTCTCTGACTTTACTTGCAGTATTTATTACTGGTTGCTCCATTTTTGTTTTTTTCTGTAAGTTTATGGTAGCTACCTACTGACCTGAACCTACTGGACAGACCTGTGAGTGTTGCTGGGGAACTTGCTGAGGCCGTCAGTCGTGGTCTTACAAGTTGCGACATACAAGCCGGCACGGCCATAAACATAAACCTTCTAATAGTTTAAATAAAAAAAAATAGTTCAAGAAAACATTCTAGAACAAAACTTAAAAATTGGAACGTTGACAACTTATCAAACAACAACAACAACAACAACAACAAACCACAAAACCCCAAACAAACCCAACAGCAAACAAACAAAAAACACCCCCCCCAAAAAAAAAAACAAAAAACAACCTGAGCAAACAAACAAACAAACAAACAAACAAACAAACAAACAAACAAACAAACAAACAAACAAACAAACAAACAAAACCAAAATACATTGACAGGGCTTTTCAGAACTGAGACAGTATCGCCTTAAAAGTTCAACTATGTCGGTTGATCGGATTCAGAAGAGCCAGCCAGGGTCGTTCTACTTCTCTACCAAAATCCTCGTTTATTTTCCCCCGACCTGTCTGTTTGTGGTTGGGACTCACTTTACTGACACCAGATATCTCGTGACACAAAAGCTGCTCGTGCTCCATCCAAGAGCATGCCATCCTGTGGGCTGGATGGTGACCGCTTCATCACCAGAATTTTGTGTCATGCTCCTCCCCCTACCCCATCCCTGCCGCCCTCCTCATCTCCTTTTGCCATCACGATCGACGCTCCTTCATCATTGATCGAGCATTACAGCAAGCAGCCGAGAGCCGGACAAGGCTATCGGCATCATCTGTACTGAGAGACTCGATTGTACCACACTCAAAGAGAACAAAAACAACCCTTTGTTTCTCACCATCCAAAACAAGAGCAGCCTGGGTCAGGTTCCGGGCAGAGATTCGGGAACAACTCTCACGACCGTTTTTTTTTCTTCTGTTTGTGACGAAGAAATGGTGTTTGTGTGTGTGAGTTACCGATGAGTCAAAGACCTGCTTATTGTCTCACAGTTTCCCTGTACCCATCCATTCCCCGCACGTGCACGCGCACACACACACACTCTCTCCGTGCCTGCATGACGTGGTCAACTGGTGCCGGGTCATTGCCAGGTCAAGGCGGTCATCATTGTCCGGGTCGGGACATCAGGTTTTTGTCGGAAACTTGTCGAGTTTGTGTCTGTGATGTTAAATGCCATATTGGTCATTAAAGCCTGTTGTCTTGGTATTTGTGTGCGGTTAGAAAAATCTGACATCACAACACTGTTTCATTTTCACGCTGGTTCTAAAATGAAAATTCTAAACTTCAATTGAAATTATTGTAGTACATTTTCCTCTAGACAGTAAAAACCACTCCTCAAAGGGTAAAGTAGTGTCTTTGTTGTATCCGAACACCTGGGCTACATGTGTGTGCTTTGAAAGATGAACTAAAATGTACTCCAGAAGGGATCATTGGTGTTAGTTGAAAGATTTAAAGAAGAAAGAAGGAAAAAGAAAACGGACAAAAAGTTTTTTTTTTAGGAAAACTGCCATACTATACTATTTTCCTGTATCCGATACCGAATGCTAAGGCTTGACAGACTTTGCAGGAAGTATGATAGGGATGCTACACGAGGACAAGTTTCATCAAGCTTTCCCACCATAATTAATTTGCCGAGAGCCGTTACGGCACGTTACCTGGATTTTTACAGCTTAGACGCTTTGAGCTGTTGCATGTCAGCATGAATGAAATAAAGATGCTATACATCTCTTTCATCTTTGTACTTTTTTTCGCTCTCTCTCTCATTTCCCTATGAACCGCACAAAATGGCTTCCGTTGCGTGACAGCAAATACTCTCGGCAGTCTGAGGACGCTTTTACAAAAGTGGGTTTTACATCAACAGCAAAATGTTTACCACTTTGAGTTGCAGTCTGTCAGAGGGGATGGAGGAACTGACTGCTGTGCATGCTTTCCCCACATCCCCATCCCCGTGTTGCCTGCAAAGTGCGAATAAAGTATTCAAAAGTTAAAAATTACTTTTGTTACCAGAGAGGTTAGTTTAATGGAACTTTTTCCTCCGTCAACCGTTATTGACAAACTTAGAGGTGTTGTCATGTGACCAGGATTTCCTTTTGTGGTTATATTCAGCGATTGAGACAGAAAATAGACATTGGCCAGTTTACTGTAGTAGGAAGTACTCATGTTTCAGCAACAGGTTCGGATGTGTCAGTAAACATGAGTTTGTATGTGTCATCAGCAGATGACTGGTTGGACACGGCATGCCTGTTAATAAGAGAACAGAGCGGTTAGATGTGCGTGATGAAAGGAGCGAGTCCAAGAAAACATCCTCATGGAAGGACGAACGAAAGAAGGGATGGATCAAATGGAGCATTATCGATAACAAATGACTGCGCGTGACCATGGAGACCAAACCAGCGAAGGAAGGTTCCAGAGATATCGCAGGGACATGTGAGGGGATCAAGAGTCCGCTGTGGTTCACGTGTCCAATGGTGAACTGAGATGAAGCAGAGTTAAGACAGATCCTCACTATCAAGAGAAAACAAGATGCTATCTGTAAGTTGTAGCAGAACCCTCTTGGTGCAGTGTGATGGACGGTATGCTGACTGTTGAGATGACAGGAAAGAGTAAGTTTGTCCTGTAGACTGTGAAAAGGTATTCTGATATGTAAATATTTAAGAAAATGATAGTTCATCACTGAGCTGTTGTCGTGATGCAGTTCATCGGAAGGTCTTGTCATAACTGGTATGAGTTCCACCTCGTCCAAACTAAATTCTCCAAGACCACTCGTCCCATGCAACATATAACCGAAAAGATTTCAAAAAGTCCTGAGTAAGGGAAAGGAAAAACTTGTATTCCATTGGCTAGACACAAAGCACAAACCAGAAACCTTAACAATGAGATCCAAATATCAGACACATCAAAAACAGGAAAATAATAAATGAGCCATTCTCTGTGATTTAAAAAGCTTTTCACAGGGTAATGGGAAGTAATACAGGCTTATCACATGACCACGCGCTCGATTTGATTGGTTGGCCAGCGCGCATGCCAAAAGCTACATCCGGAAGGTGTATATAAAAATAGAAGATATCAAAAGTGTATATAAAGTGGCTCGCTCTTTTTTTAACCCTCAGACTTCGGAGAGACAGTGATGTAGCGACTACAGTCCCGCGCGTTGAGGAGGGCAGAGAGGTGAACTGGAGAGAGGTCAACTTCTGAAAGTAAGATACTTGAGTAGTGGATGCATGGTTTGGGGTTAAGGTTAGGGAGTTGACGTTTGTGTTTGATTGTGGAAGAATCGAGAAAGTAGTGTTGAATTATTGTCTTGTGTTATTTCTTTGCTGATATCTTCTCTCCTTTGTCTATCCACTCCCTAACTTATGTAACAAAGACACGTGGCTCCCAGTATATCGAGAGATGTTAGCGAGATGTCCAGTTACTCTCTTTTCTTTCTTTTTTATTCTGTAGCAGAGGCGTGTTCTCTCAGTACGACAGATCGAGTGGTCCCCAGATATTTTGGGTGGTGGACACCTTGGAAACCAATCCTGGTGCTTGGCGGAGCGTCCCCCATCCCCTATCCCCTTTTTGTTTTTATTTTCAATTCTGGATAGAACTTTTTGTACTCACGTGGGTTTTGGCCCAAGAAACGATGGGATGAATAGACCCCCTCTCGTTGACATCATGAACCAGTTTCAAAGTTACAGCAAAAAAATGAGGTCAAGGAGAGAACGATCTCGAACTTTTATTGAGTAAGCCTGACCCCATTTTAAGGGGAATGTGACCTTAAACAGCAGCAGTCATCATCATGAACATAAACAGACATGTGGAAAACAAAAATACAATCAACTGTCGATAGCACCGTTATTTAAGACTCGCAGCAACAACAACAAGCATCATTATCTAACATCAACAGGTCAAGGAGAGACGGAAAGGGACAGAAGCAGAATCGCTGTGGTGCATGTCGACCTCCACTCGCTTATTCCACTTGTCGTCCCCGCCGTCCGACGAGGGACTTGGTGTCGTCGATCACGGAGGCTGCTCCCCTCGGTTGCTGGGAGGGTCTGGTGTCTCGCGTGCCGGGCACGGTTATAAGGCTAAAAGCTGTGCTCGTGAGGAGTGATGGAGCGCTGCCATTTCCAACATAGATGTGGCCTGAATGTTCACTCGCCAGCTCAGGCGATGATGTCACCAGAGCTCGCTTGCCCTTTCAAAGTTTTAATCACCTTACGACAACGGAAGAAAAATTTATGTTCGTTCTTTCTCTCTTTGGCTTTCTCTTTCTCTTTCTCGCCAAGTCTCCACACAGACAGCTGTCACTTGTAGAATTGTTGTTACCATTGTATAAAATAGAAAGGAGATAAAAAAAGAGTTTAGTTCTCTCCCACTCCTAGCGTTAAGCAAAAGAAAGGTTTGATTACAAATAGTTGTATTGAACCATTGTTGAGCATCTCCCTGTATCCTCCAAAATAAGAAAAAAAATTAGGGTGAGGGGACTTTGATGCTGTGGACTCATTATATTACAAGCAAGTGCACACACACAGAGTAAGATTATAAAACCGTTATCTCACCAACATGTCTGGAGGTTGCAGACTAATGGAGTCCTTTACACACACAGCAGACGACAGTTAGCACGTGAAACTTCATTAGGTCCATTCCTCAGTGCTGCAACATCGTTTACCACTGGAGAGACGGGACGAATAAAAAATGTGGTGATGTATACTAAATGTTCAAATGCAATTAAAATTGTAGGTGTAGTGACTTACTGGCTTCTCCAGTAAACCAGTCTCACAAAGAAGAGACACAGAGCAGCGATACAGACAAGCGAAAGGAATAAGTTGCTTGAAGAAACATTTATTTATGTATTCAGTCTTATATGGATGTAAAGATGAAGTTTCAACACAAATATTCCTTGTCATCCTGCAAACAATCTGGTCGTGCGACAGCAGAAACAAAAATCTGCTTTTCAATAAAGTAATAAGTAATAGTATTTGACAAAGATGAAGAGGATAAAGGATTCATTAATATTGGATAAATAACAGAAACATCTGCAGAGACGATGTGTAGGCGCTTTTGACAGATGCTTCTGAATGTCTTCTCCGTCCATCTTCGCCTGCTTGCAGCAGCAGCAGGTCCTCGCCGCCTCCATCATCCGCTGATGTCACAACCTTTGTCTGGCAGGACACCATGTGGATAGCAACATCAAATAAAGATCCACCTTTGTTATTTTGAAAGCATCAGCGTGCCTGATGTGTACAAACATGTTAAGCAGTTTCTTTTTCCGATCCTGGATGCAATTATTTTCCAGAGTTCGAGGTAGAGGACATCTCGAGATTGTCTGTTCCCATTTGAAGGGCATAAACCTTTCAACATCACAGTTCTTACTGAAAAGTTAGAAAAAAAGGCTCAGAAGCTGGCTTGCTGAATGCATCTCGAGTCATTAGCATACTCTGGAAGGGAAGATAAATTTGCTGCTGATGATAATAATAAGAGACACAGCGAGAAGAAATGTGAGTGAAAGGGAGGCGGGCTGCTAGGAGTGACTTTCTGTTTGAAGAATAATGAAAGTTCTGAGCGGTGGCAGCAGGAGGCATCTCTCATTCATCCGTCTCTTAATAACACTTTCAAACTCGCTAAATGAGGCTGAAACCCTGCATCCAAAGACCTTTGCAAGTGTTGAAAATGTCCCGTTGAACCAGGAAGCTCAAGTCTTTGCTTCGTTGTAAGAAATATCAAACCGTTTTGTAACTGGCAAGTCATTGCTCACAGAAAGATAAATTCGACTGAGTGAAGTACTTTGTTCGTACTTTTTTTAATTAAAAAAGTCAAGAAGGGTAATTAAAAGTAAGAGTGAAAGTTAGGTCCACCGTGAGCCGCTCTCAAGTCTACCCTGGGTCAAACATGAAATTAATTTTAAAGTTCTAGGAAGTTTGCAGACCATAGGGCTGTCACGAGTTTGTTGTAACTTAAGACTTGCAAATTTTGAGATAATTTTTTAGGAGAGAACTTCAAAAAATGAAATACTAACGTTCCTGAAGATCGCAGGAAGTTGAAAAGGTTTAATTAGCGGTGTTAATGAGGTGTAGCACAATCAACAAACCAAGTTTTGAGACCTCACGGGAAATGAGATCCTGAACTCTTTCACTAACTTTCAATTGAGAACTTGGAGTGCGATGTTCCAAGTTTTGTGTCCTCAAAATGGCGACAGACACACCGGACTGTTCTGTGTCTCCAATTCCGAAAATAATTACTTACGTCTGCACAGCCATGATACGATTATCTCAGCGACTAAGAACTTTTTGCTTCCTGGGTTATGTTCAGGTTCAAAATCGAGTTATTAATTATCGAAAGTTTGTTGATGGCAAATCTCTTGTGTGCTACTAACGGAGCAGGTGCTGCATTTACACTTGAACAAATTTTCCAGAAACAAATAACAGACAACAAATGAATTCTGCAAAAAGGATCTTTAAAGGGTGCAACAGGATGGTCAGATGTTCCTGCATTTGCATTTCTTGAGTCTTTCATGAGCATCCACGGTGATAGTCAAGTTCGGCCAGGCAGCAATCGATTGGACATTTTTTTCCGCCGTCAGCAGCAAAAAGACATGTCGCAGCGAACTGGCCATTGCCTTGTAAACAGTTCACGGCCAGCGTCCTTGGCCTCGTGTTGTTTGCTACAAAAATCCCCTTTGGCTCTTCTGGATTCGAGTCTTTATTGGTCTGTCTCTCTGTCTCTTACTACTCGGGTGTGTTTTGAAGAGATTATGCAAACCTCCAGAGGGATGTTTGGCGTCTGAAGAACTGCTTTGCTGTCACAGGCGCTGATAGTGAGCGGATGGTCTGACTCAAGTGAGATTGTCTCACTGCGAGCTGGTCAAACCTTTGTAAACAAGTCATAGACAACAAGCTTGACTCGCGACAGTGTATTGCTAACCCTGGGTTCAGACAGCAAGCGTTTCAAAATGGTCAACGAAAGTCGAATTTAGGTGTTCTAGTAGTTATATCCCTCAAAGAGAAAGGGCCGTTGGTATAGTATCCATCATGGTCGGAACATAGGGAAATCGAGACTAACACCTAATGTATACCATGGTGGTGCTGAATTACTGGTTAAATTTTCAAACTACATTTCAAAATATTACAATAAAAATCCTTGATAGCACATCACACACTCTTACCAGGAACAATTTGTAAACACATACCACAACTATCTTTAGTCTTTCAGTTTTATCAAAACTAGTCTTTTCCGTCAAAAGCACAAACCAAACGCCTCCAGCTTCCAGACGACAGGATTTCCTGATCCTTATTCAGCCTGGCTCAGGGCAAAACAGATGAACAAATGGACAGCAACACCTGCCTCATTATCTGACAACCTTTTTGAGCTTGAGAAGCGCTTCCAGTTATTGTCTGATTTTTCTATTTCCTAAATAAATATCTCTTGTCCTTATGCCGCATAGCCTGGACCTTTCCTAGGATCTGGATGAGTGGCACTAAAATAAGCCAGAGGACAGGTGCATGGAGTGCTGTGCTGTCTATGACCATTCATCTCACAATTTCTCGTTAATGCAGTGGTTACTGTTTGCACGATGGAACTCGTTTGTCTCTAGATTAAATCTCGAGGATGTCTGCTTTCTATTTGCCCCACGGAGAGAACTTCTAGTTTGTACAATAAATGGGTGAAGATAAAGGATTCGACTACAGGTCCTATGATGGGGCATGTCAAGAATGTCAGGTGTTACTGAGTTTGGGTGTGTGTCCGTGTATGTTTACTAGAGTGTCTGAAGGGAGATTACCTCGTGGAAAGTTGTAATAACTTCAATAATTATGCCCAAACCTGTATGGCTGAAAAACATAGCTAATCATTTTTTTGTGCTGTATACAACAGACGGGAGTCCATGGAAAGATTAGTCTTCCATTGTATGAAAGAACATGTGTGGATGTATTGTTGTTTGCCTGTGTGTTGTAAATGTCCGTAAAACAGCAGCAAAAAAACAAAAAAAAAGCACAACAACAACAACAACAACAACAACAACAACAACAACAACAACAACAACAACAACAACGACGACGCCCACTACACAGAGAGTAAACATCTCTATGTCACGCCGGTGGCAGTCTCGTCTCCACAACAAGACATCATTTGATCTCGAGCGTCACGAAGATGTTCACAAAAAAAATTTCCATCAGTTAATAATTGTCATAACTTTTTCTGAGTTATTTTTCCGTTCCTTATTAGCTCCCTCTTTCTTTCTTCTCCCTTTCCTCTCCCACTCCCTACTTGCCTCACCCTCTCTGAGTTTAATGAATCCGGGTGTTCGTGCATGCATAAATGCAAGAAGGGTGGAGGTGGCACAAGCTACTTGCATGGCCGAGCAGTCTGGTGTCAAAGCCTGCGTGTGATGTGCGTCCCACGTAAGGAGTTGTGGAAGTCCGACATTGGTGGCACTGCGCGAGGATTGTATCCTCTTTCTCGCTAATTTGCTGTCTGAAAAAAAAATTTAGAAAAGGGTTCAAAAAGGCGCATTTGCTGCAGGCAGATAGACTTGTTTGTCGCGCAAATGACTGGCCGGAGGTGTTGGCAGGAAGTGAGGGGGTGTCTGCATCGATGGTCGGCAAAGTTCGACAGGGTCACGGCGTACCTGAGGGCAGGAGAGAGGCTGAGAGGAAGTGGTGGCCACGGATCTACATTTGCGCAGGTACGTGTGTGATGTAGTAGCTGAGGGTTGATTTCACACACTATCTGATTGTTTACTCGTCCTCTTGTGTGTGTGTGTAATCTCGCTGTTACTGTGAAAGATCGGTGGTTTCCTGCTTTTCTTTAATGTGGTGTGAACGCTAACGGTATGCCAGAGAAGGGAACCTCACAGACCACCCTGGCCACTACTCAATAAGGAACAACTGGAGGCAGTTTTTCGTGTCCTAGCAACCAAGTCCAGCACTAAATTATTGTGTGTCTGCTGCCAATGCTGATCTGTATTCTTATCTTCGTCACGCAAAGATGACACCTGAAGGTGGGGAAGGGGTTAGAAGGGGATTTTTGTTTGACACCAAGCCAGTAACTAAGTCTATATCACGGCATAGCAACCAGCCCTGTAAACAGATGTTACATTCAGAGAAAGAACAGCGTGCCCGAGACAAGATCTGACCCCAGGGACCCCAATCCTCACTGTATTGGTGACAGGCGCTGACCGTTGACCGCCGAACCTGTGGAAAGAAAGTAGAAGGGGGGGGTGGTGGCCGCAGATTGTACAATACCGGAACACTCTCCTGTTGTAAACAACAATAAATATCCTGATTTTTGCTGTCGACCAGTATCTACCTTTGCCAGGCGGTGGTGTGGGCGAGCAGATGACAGTCGCCGTGTGTAGAAGAAGAAGAAGCAGACCTTTACTATCGCTCGCTCGATGGACACATGTTTTGCAATGGCTGCCGTCTTCACTGGAGGATAAGTGGGGGGTCAAGTTACTCTGGTGTGCGGATTTAATTTACCACTTTCGTAGAAAAAGATGACCAGTAAATAAACAAAAAAGACAGGGATGACTTGACGAAAAACAGAAAAAGGACAAACACTGCATCTAACCGACATTCAAACAATCAGTCAATCAAACAGTTAAAAAAACTTCAAACACATAGACAAAACCCTCTGTTATAGAACAATAAATAAAATACTTAGTCTTTTTGTTGTGGAAGCCTTCAGCTCTCGAATACCCGTATAAACCTTTTGAATAGCCTTCCCAGTTTTCTCCTCTTGCCATGTTCACCTACTGGCTTGACTTTTAGTTAATCTCTCGCCACTCAATCAGCAACCTTATTAAAATTATTTGTTTGCAAGCAATCACGTGTTTACTTTCAAGAGCAAACTATTTTTCAGTCGATACTATTTTTCAAAAGAGTGATGTGGCCAGCTAGTCCAGCGAACTCTCTGGCGCTTAATGATGTCTGAGTCTTTTTGTCGACAGGCAGGAGAACGAGGAACACGAGACCACTTAAAATCTCTCGGGATTTCCACATGACAAAAAAGTTAACTTCGCTGAAATTTATGTGGCCTAAAAGCTATCTGTCAAGTTTGCAGTTTCATGAGGTTTCTTTGCTTAGCTGAACATTTTTATTTTTTAAAAAGACTTTTTTGCGAAAAATATGGTTGAATGCATGCATTCCCTTTTGTTTCTAAATGACTAGCGGGGTACAGTTTTTTTCTTTGACTTCTTTGAAAATCCTGACACTGCAGCCATCGAAAGATAAAATATTCAGCCTTTGATTAAAAGTTTATTCACTCCTTGGTAATTTGCAATGCAGCTGTTCTCGCGTAAAAAAAAACCCATTATAATATAAAATAAATCATTATGTGTTGTGCTATCTTTGGTAATATTTCAGAAATGCAGCAGACTTCCTTTTCTAAAAAAAAAATCTCACATATCATCATCTTTAAACATTATATTAAAAGTGCTGTGTTTATTTAAGAATTGAACTTCAAAATTTGTAAAATATGGAATTAAGTACGTGTTATGTTTATCCGGTCTTGTAAATTGTTTACTAGGAACATGGGAGGAGAAATCAGTGTTTTAGGCGAAGTCCACCTCTAAATACATAACAAAGTCGAAGCTTGTGTGAATATGTGCCACAGGCAGACAGAAGTGTGTGGCCGACATCTTCACCCAGGGCAGCCTCTCGTCACTTTATTGATGACATGCTCTTAACAGTTGAGCCTCTTGGGAACCTGCTTGACTGGGAACTTCCGCAACAATCAAGTACAAATTGACTTCTGCTTCTGCTGTCTGCATATATTTGCTACAAAATGGATAAAGCATCAATCTTCCGTTTTACTGAGCAACACCAATCATTGGACGACCCCTCATTTCAAAACAGCAATGAGCCACGGTCCTGATCACTGGACTGTGTATTCACAATGTTTTTTTTTGTGCTGTTAGCTCATATTATTTATCTCTAAGTATATGACAAATCGTGTTTATCCCCAAAAGAGAACCTGTAAATTCGAACAAAGATGATCTTTTAGGAAAATTTTGAGACCACTACTCATGTGTCGGTCTCTGCTGGCGAAAAAAACATCCTCTAGGCTTTTTAGTGAGATCCTCTGACATATTACATTTGTGCTACATCACCATACTTAAGTAATACTTTAGAAGGTACTCTCAAAATGTTGATGTCTTGATGACTGAAGACCACTAGGCGTTCTGGTGCAGGTAAGGAAAAAAAGTAAAGGTCGTTCACTGACTTTTTAAGTCGTTGGAGGTTGAGGTGTGAGATACAACATCTTTCTCGTAGCCAGTTTCTTGTTGTAAGGGCGATGCCCATCTCCTATCATGTACCTTCCACACTCTTTTATTAGCATTCCGAACAGCTGGGTCGTCTGTTGAACCACATGGGTATCGAACCGGCGAACCTGCGGGTTCCAATGCCAGTCGTGAAACCACTCGGCTATTCGCTTCCCCTATCTCTTGGCTGCTCACTTCCCTCCTGATACAGACGTCACACAGCAAATTTCCTCTCCTAACAAGTCTCTTCCGATGATGTCTACTGCTATTGTAATGGGTGTCAGGACCTACCCAAGCAAAGTATTACAGCCCCCTCTTCCTCCTCTCTTGTTCTCCCTTTCTTTCCTGTGTCTGCCTGCCAGTCTGCGTGTCTATCTTCGCATGTCTGCCAGTTTTCACAATCGTGCTGTTCCTGGGTGGGAGAGATTTAGAAGATGAAACTCCTAGTGGTTAAGGGGAAAATGGTTACAGTAATGAAGTCAGACTAGACCTGGCGGTGGTCGCCTCACACTTGCCCGAGAGCGTGCTGGCGCTGGTCGAGGACCCTTTCCTGGCGAGTCTGCTTGAAGATCTCTTTCAGAAATTCTCTGGGGGGACATCAACAGCTAATCATGGTGGTGATTCTTGAAGCTTACAACAATTGCCTGTCCCATGAGATTTGTGTAAATGCGTTTGTCGGTGACCGATTTATCTTATTCGACTGATTGCTTTTAGTATTGTAGCAAGATTTAGCGGCTGAAAAACAGTGCACAAACAAAAGACCCTTCCCACACACATACAAACAAAACACAAATGACAAAAGTCAATGTGCATAGGATGAATGACAAAACTTTAATGCCAAAGGATATCTTGTAAACTAAATATAGCAAACATAACAAAATTTCTAAAAGACAACGAAAAAAGTCAGACTACAAAAAAATCCTCCGTATTTTACACCGCTCAGCTTTTGACTGAATTCAGGCATGCCAACAATTAAATTGTATACTCATGCTGGTATCAGATGAGGTAAAGAGGTTAAAAATGCTAAGATATATTTCATCACTCATAAACATCAGTAGTAATCAGTATACACCGACAGAATCTCCTTAATTAGAGACTTTTTCTCGCCTGCACAGAAAAGTGGTTTGCACTTGCAGACTGATGAGACCGCCTCCGGTGTCAGCTGGTCCGACAGTTGTCATAGACGCGTACCTAATCGTAGATACGTACACATGTACTTAACTTACTATAGATACCATCAATGACAAAACAGATATCATAGCTCATCATAGATACGCAACTTTATCATACGTGCATACTTGTCCTTATTATAGATGCTTGCCTTATCATAGACACTAATCGTAATCTTGTCTGTAGAACAGTTCTTTTGCACTCAGAATCCTGGTTAGCATGCCGCTCAATGCTCAGACATCATACAGACACAGAAGTTCTCTGTAATCATCTAGATATGCTTCCTGGTGACGAAATTACATTTTCCTACCCAGGATTCTCGAGTCCCTGGCTCCTTGCCTTTGACAAGTGATGGAGAACTCTTGAAAGAAAGTGAAATGAAAGGATGGGAGAGCCATACAGAGAGGAAGGAAATCCCCCCACCTCACCGCCCCAGAGTCAGGAAGAGGGAGTCGCCAGCAACACTCGAGTTATTTGTCGTGGCTGTATATAAAGCAAAGCAGCTCTAAGGCATCTACAAGTCTTTCATCTACAGTAATTCATATGCATGCATATATCATAAAGCAGACCAAACGGTCTGAAGACTTTGCCCTAATTAATCAGCTACACGCTATCAGATGGTGAGCAAATGCGTGCGTGCGTAAGTACCCGCGCTTTGAACAAGTTACTGTATACACAGTTGCAACTACGCACACAAAAGCTCTTTCAGTGTTTATTGGAAATGTTTTCTTAAGAAAGAAAAAAGGTCTGTTCAATGACTTTCATCAGCTGTAATGGACATTCTTTCTGAAAGACTCTAGTGCGACACATTTTACGTCCATTTTCCCTTTCGATTTGATTACGTTGCGAATTCTTTCAACTGAAATTACGATCCGGTATTTTTGAATATTTATATGAATTAACCTACAACAAAGAAAACCATCTGTGTATACACCGTTTTAAAGAGCATTTTAAGAACATTCACATAGTGAGAATTTCAAAGATAAATGAATTTATTTTCTTGTACTACATTCAATAAAAGAATGTATTTGTATGGCTTAGAGAAGCGAGAACAGAAAAGTAGGTTAACATTTTTGTCAACAAAATAATTATTTGCACATGAAATATAAATAGTTAGTGCCAAACATATTTTACTAGAATTTAAGTATTTCTTACTGTTTTCATATAATTTTTGGTTGGTTCAGTACAAATCCATGTCGAATAGAGCAACCGGCAAACACTCAAACATGGCGCTTGGTCAACTGAATCTTTACCTACCTTTCAAACATAACAAAGTACCTGATTGAGGTTTTTTTACCCCTCTCTCTCAAACTCTTAAAGGGAAGTAATCCATAGTAGAGAAATTTTTTAAGGTTTCAAGAGTTGCTTCCCTTATGAATTCATTCATTTACGCATTGCGCGAGGTGTTATGTATGACGTACCCTACACGCGAACAGGTCCACCACCTGTGGTATCTACGCTGGGAAAGCTCGAATTCAACTGTAATGTCTTCTCCGGAAATCCAGCCAGGAATCGAACAGAAAGGATAAGCAGCCAGTGGGGACATTCAAAGAAGCCTCTGTCTCTCTTTCTCTCCCCTATCTCTTTATGTTTAGCAAGACTTTTTCTGCGTTCCTTCGTCTTTTTTTCCCTCTTTGATCTAGCCAGATCAGTTTTTCTTCAGAAATAATAAACACGTAAATAAATGACTATTATACACTCATTGTCCGCACACATTAAGTCATAGAAGTACTCAGATTTTGAAATGATACTCGCCCCCCCATTTAATACATTTTTTTTTCTTTTTATCTCAGGATAAATTTTGTGAAGACGATATCGTGTTGCAGTAATGAATTTTATAGAAACTGTCAACATTTCGGAAGGTGAGCGCCGCTCCAAAAATCTGGAAAGAAATTGAATAGAAATTAGAATCGCGAGATTCGAAAAGCGGTGTTTTTGTAATATCATTCCTATACGGACATAATTGATAGATTCAGCTTTCATTCTTCCTTTCCATATTTACCCTAATTCTAACCTCCGACCATCGACTTCTCCCGTTTCCGTAAAGCACATACACTGGCCTCGCAGGCTAGAATTTTACTATACGTAGTTGGCTTTGGAGATATACATAGATATATGGGAAATAGGGATGGCTGGCAATCTTCCCCTGTAAGCCACTGTGGAAAGAAAGATTTATGGACTGTTTGTCAAAATGTGATGGTAATTGCTCTTTGCCTGAATATATGATTGAGCACCTCAATATCATTATGTGAACTCTGACGTGTGTAGTCTTTTAAGATTAACTGATCCTTGACAGTCACTTTACTATAAACACAGTTTCACTAGCAAAATACTGCTGGTTGCATACATAGCAGCATTGGGTGGCTGTATCAGTTTTTTAACATGCATATGCCAATAGCAGCACGCTTTTGCCTAGACTCGTAGTAAACGGCAATTACTGTAATAACTGCTGCTCAGTCTTTCTTCAACCACTGGAGCACGAAGAACACATAAGTACATTTCAGAGAGGACTATAGGTCTACGCTAATTTTTCCTTCCCTGTGGTCCTCTCCCCTCCATCACCATCGTCACTTAGAATGAATGCTTCATTGAACTTTTCCATCGATCTCACTCCCAGACTTAATCACTGAACAAGACAGACGTCTAGATGTGGTCAGAATGACACTCCGTGATGCTACATTTAACTTCTCACGTGCCTTCCACATACTACGTCGTCTTTTCACTCGGAAAATAGTCTCTCGCCGAAAGCACATTCGAAAACTGTATTTAAGGGAAGTAAGAAATGTCGACATCAATTCTGATATGTTGTAAGAGTTGTTTCCCTTGAGCTATCACTGGTGGAATCACAGTAAGCTTTTGATCATTCGTGGATAATAATAATAAAATCTATTTAGCGCATTTTCTCATTTGGCTGTAAGCTCAATGCACTTGAACAAAAGAAGCATCACAAGAAACCAATTTAGTAGCACAGTTTGCGAACTTAAAAAAATGGAGGGACGAAAGAGAGGAGGGTGGGTGATGAAGACGGCTACTCGGGGTATTCATGAAAAAGGTTTTCAGTACTTTACTCATGTTTACAAAGCTGGTTGAAAGAAATGTACCTGTGATGTTTAAGGAAAGATTTTTAAGTTACAGAAATATAAAAAGTAACTAATATTATACTTAAAAGTAACGAATGAGTTTAAAAAAAAGATAATTTATAGACAGGAGTAATTGGAGAGAAAAAGAAGGGAGAACAACCTATTTAAAACAAAGTTTCTGTTAGGAGAGAGGAAGGGAGTATTTGCTATATATGGATACATAAAGAGTGAGGGGGGGGGGCGTGGAGATAGAAATAGTCTCGGCTCTTTTTAATTTTTAATGTCATTAACTTCATGACATGGGGAGATTCATGCATAATGTCGACAATAAAGCATATACAAACCATGCGAGAGGTAAGAATGAAACTTTTATTCGAATCCATATGAGAGAGAGGGGAGGGGAATGGAAGAAATGCCCTTTATGACCGGACTAATCGCATGACGACTGCACCTAACAGTCCCTTCCTTTATCAACACATACAAAGCTAATTCATGTAATACAAACAGCTCGGGGACTTTATCATTCCTTTCAAGTATCCTACTGTTACAAAGGCTCGGAAAAGATATCAAACAAAGTCGCATCCCCTTACAGCATCTTTCACATCTGTAGGCGACGATTAAAAAAAAAACTTGAAATGAGGGAAGAGATTAGTCCAGGTAGCCTCACATCATCGACCCGATGTCGATCGTCAGGTGACGCAACACCCAGGAGATGAAAGAGCGCGGCGACTTACGTCTCTGTGACGTGCTTGGTACTCACGGCGTTACGTAAAAGGGTCGATCGTTATCTTCAAACTTCCTGACCAGACAATGCATCCTGGGTAGGAAATCCTCGGACTGGAAATCACGAACGATTGCCACATGAGAGAAACGACAATCGACACTTCAATCTCCTGTTTAAGTCAGATTTACGATGAAGCGACAGCTAAGAGCTAAATCAAACCCCTCGATCATTATTAAAGAACTAAAATAGCTGCTTGTGACCTTCGGTTGCCATTATTAAAGACTTAAAAGCAATAATTTATAGGCCCAAAATGCGGAAGACATTACGTGATGAAGAATTCTATTTCCAACGAGATCTCCGTCTACCTTTTCTCACCCTTCCCTCCACTTCCTTGCCACTTTCATCTGAGGTTTTGGTGCGTCGTCCAGTCTACACTCCATTACCCACACTGCCTGTTTCCTAAATTTTACATCTGATCTCAGCATATCTCTGCTGCCTTGCAGTCCCTAACCTGTAGAAAATCCCACGGGTGGAGCCACTTTGAAAAAAAAAAAAAATTAGTGCAGACAGGGAGATGCAAGGTCTATTGCAATCTCTTCGTCAGGTCTCGTAACTCTTCGCAGATTACAGTGGGTGCAGTTTATATTCATTTATCTTTTTTCTTCTTCATCTCTCCAAGAACACACCACCTCCCACCTCCCCGGTGCTGCCATGAAACATCTCTTCTGCTCTGGGGATGTCGAAGTACAGTATTAGCTTTGTTTGCAAGGGCCTGGCTTGGTGATCCTCAAAGCCAGCTTATCAAGTATTATATAAGACGCTCTCGGCAGGTGGCATTCGACAGGACCGCCCGAGGTGTGGGTTTAGTTCGCACGCTATGTCTAAGTCCACAACGTTATCGCCTGTTTGCGCGAATTAATGTCTGGTCACCGATGGAACAGCGCTCGATAGCTCTCTCATTGCACGTGCGAGAGGTCAAAGGAAGAGTACAGCCGCGAAACGCATGTCGGGACTCGGCCGATGTGTTTCGGCTGCTTCCGGTCGATGACGCATGGTAGGGCAAGGGAGGTTATCAACCAAAGCTGGGCACTGTGTTGTGTTCTTTGTTGTCTCCCCATTGTCTGTACTTGTTGCTGGCATTCCCCTCCCCCAGCACCCCTACCCACCACCTCTCCCTCCACCAATCTCGAGTCACGCCTGGGCTGGCATTCCGGCACGCGGCGTGGGACTGTGCTCCAGTTATCTATCGGACGTCTTCCGTTTCTTCAGTGTTCTCATCGTGTTGCTGGATACCGTCTTTCGCAGGACATCAGGAAGAGAAACTTCACTACAGGGTTGAACCGTACGTACTGATGAGTCCTCTGCTGACATGGCCATAAGGTACCCGTTAAATACCATTTTTGGTTGTTATTGGAGTATTGTTTATCATTTATTACACTTCGCATCTCAGTGATGTATGTGTGTTAAGCAAATTAAAAATGTGACGAACACTTCCACACGAACTTCTGAGAATTGACACCTGTTCGCAGATAATAAAGCACATTTCTGTTATGCTGAAATAGCTTAATTGGCTTCACACACACAATACATGTAGTAGTTAGGATTGCCATATCGCCGAAGCTTTATTCGATCGACGTACTGTTGTGATTGTGTACAAACATGTTCAAATCGAAGTGCTAAATTTGGCACATTAGCGATGACACAGTTAGGTATGCATGTTCTCGTGATTGAGAGCGTATGACAAACTGCCAATCTGAATATAATATTCTCAGTGTCTCTCTGGCTTTCCGATATGCTTCCCGAGTAAATGAATACAGTCATAAGTAAATGAGGAATTGCATTTAATGTCACGTGACTAAATAATGTATATTTTCCTCTACCCATAGTCATGTCAATTCTCCATTGGCCAGTGACGCACAATGCATTCTTCAGGCAATACCCCACAGATACATCTGAAATTATGTTCTCGATTACAGCAGAAGTACAGCGAGAGCAGGCATTGTTCGCCAAGTGGCAATAATTTCTCCACGTGCACAATGCCTTCTTCCACCTCCACATCCACCTGCAGTTAACCTTTCCCCCACAGCTTGTACCCTTGGTTTTCAAGCCCCGCATTTTGTGATAAAGATTCTTTAAATGAGACAAGAAGCAGCTTTTATAAGTATTATATTGACTTACATACTTTTTGTCAAACAATTCATGTTGGGATCAGACTACATAACAACTGGCTGCCGGATTATCAAGGGAGAGCAACGCGGCGTAGAGGGTGTTTGTGTGAGAGAAAGGAGAATAACTCGAAGGGTTAGAAATCATTAGAAACATGTACGCCTGATGCCTACTAAGAGAGAGAGAAAAATCATATAGAAGGCTCATATAAAGAGAGTTAAAGAGAATTTGAAGCTCGCTTATTGCAAATGTAGATAACAGGAAAGAGTTTTATGGTGCACAGTATTATTGCCGGTTGCATAGCACTCAGGGGCGTGCTTAGGGGCAGGCAGACGAAACATCTGCCTAATCACCACAAAAAGAGAGCACAAACAAGGAAGACAACACCTGCGGCGCTACAAGACAGTCCCTTTTGCCCCCCAATATTTGAGACTTCACCGTCACAAAGCGGGCCCTGAGGCAAGTGGAGGCTCTAACACCTCTGACGATCAGATCGTGCGTGCGTGCAGTACCCCCCCCCCAATCCTTTTTTACGAAATGTGCGAGTGCGAACGCCGTTCACTGTCAGCCCCCCCCCCCAACAACATCTTCCTACCCACTGCCTCAAAGATGATCCCCACCCCCCACAGTGCGAAATCACAGCGAGGTGGAAGCACATTTCTCAAAATCAACAACAGCAACAAATCTGCCTAGGGCCTGAGCTTTTGATAGTCGTCAGGGGCCCCGCGATTTCGATTAAAACCGTGGCGATCTTGGCGTCGAGGGCCCTGCACATGCCATGTACCTCGGGCCCCGCGGGGGCTAAGAACGGGCTTGATAACACCATCTTCTTGTAAATAATGTCGGAACGGTAAATGGCAGATTGTACACACTCAGACTTGATTATACAGCTGTGCATCAACAGTCCTCCATGCGAACAAACTGAATAAAGTGAAGGAAGCGAACACAGGAGAACCGAGCAAACAGACTTGTGCAAAGAAGCAAAAAGCATTTACAAGTAAACATTTTATGGGTTAGGTTAAAGTCCGTGCAGTCAAACACTGAAGTGGTTGAATTAGCATTTGCTTTTGGTACAGAACGAACTGTGACTTTTGAAAAAATTTCTTAAGAGTCCTTCCACATTCACAGTTCATAGGTCACAGTTCACGTCGATCTTCGTGCGTGTGGGAGTCCTACTTCGACATTTTACAGAGCGTGTGACACTTCACGACGACAGTTTAATGATGGGGCCCACCGGAAAACCGCGATTTCATTTTTAGTATTAAACACCCTGTATTGCCTGTTGTGTGACCTCTGCCTAACGGCATTGTCGGTTGAGTCACGTGCGCTGGGGCTTCGGACGCAGCGCGTGTGGTTTGTCGCAGGACAATTAATTTACTTCCAATGTGTGACAAACACTCTGATCTCGCCCATTGACCTCAGAAGCCACTCACATGCTTCGTTTAGGTCTTATAACAAAAACGTTATTTACATATTTTGAAGATTGTATAATTTTTGAATCAGTATCGATGTAAAAGAACAAATAAATTCTGTTAACACAGCTGAATTCACAATATTCCATTTTATTATTAATGGTTTCTTTTTTAGAAAAGGAAAATATGACTGCCTTTTGCAATGTTACGAATGTTTTCATGTAGGTGGGTAGTAAGTGATATATCTTTCTTAGACTGCCGTCGTTTTTATATTGTTTTCTCAGATCTTCTGTTACCT
Organism: Pomacea canaliculata; assembly: GCF_003073045.1. Taxonomy (NCBI): domain Eukaryota; kingdom Metazoa; phylum Mollusca; class Gastropoda; order Architaenioglossa; family Ampullariidae; genus Pomacea; species Pomacea canaliculata. The sequence goes on along the minus strand of NC_037590.1, from coordinate 31,413,420 downwards.
ATAACACTCGCTGAGGGTGATTGTTGGGCAAGATGGGTAGATGGGAAGGGAGGCATCACCCACTCCGCGTCTTCTCCCGCCGTCCTGTAGGTGGCCGCATCACGTGCGGCGGAGACGCTGTGCCGGCCAATTAGGATGCTGTGAGAGGCGGCCGATCTCTCTCCACTCCACACAGCAAACATTGAAGGGCTCGACTTTGCACGAGCGACTGGCGAGTAACGAAGCCGTCGTCCGTGTCTTGAACCGTACATCGCTTGGCGCTGCAGAACGTAACGCCACGTGAAACAGTCCGTGACGATCTTTTCAATGTGACGTACCTTTCATACCCGTCTGTAGCTGCCAAGCAGGTCATGGCCAGGTCCTTGTCAACATAGAACAGCTTCGAGAACTCATGGAATGTGTGCGAGCGCATGTGTGTGTGTGTTGGTACGTATAGGTATATATATATAGCAGTGGTGTAGAAAAATGCTCGACTTGGGGGGAGGGAGAAGGGTGGTGACCAACTCCGTCTCCTCGACAGTATCTATTTTGAGGGGGGTGGTTGCCACACTTGCTCCCCTGGTTGGCAAATAAATTCTCCAGAATCGTACATTCATCCACTTCCTGTGTTAGACATCCCCCGATTCTTTGATCCTCGGTTGATGTCCTTATTTTCTTGAGCAAACGAACTGTTACTCCTCGTGTCGCACGACGCCCACTCGTCGTCGCAGTCTCTCGGTCGTCTTGCCCGAGGCCGTAGGTGACGCACCGTTCGTCGCACGCAAGGGATGATCGCAGCCCCACCTCGGTGGCTGAGGATGGTGAAGCGCATCTCTCTCATCTCACTGACGGTGGCATGCATAGCTTGGGGGCTCACAGCTGAGTAGACACGTGGGCTTTATTTGATGTTTCCAAGGCTCACAGGTGCACGTCATTTGCGCGAGCCTGAACGGATATCTATAATGCTTGCCCTGGTAGACTGGGGCAACGAGGGTGTTACAAACATTAAGTGTCTTAATTCCTTTTTTGTTAGGTCGTTCACTGTCTTTTTATAACAGCACGTGCAAAATCTGGGCACGCGCACTCACACCAAGTTCACATCTAACACGTGCTACAGATATGCAATAAATAAAAGCACCAAGCTTGCAAAGAAAATGTTGTTTCACTTCTTCAGGCATGCATCGCTGTGCGATGTTGGCGTAGAGGCGAATATAGGTCGCATAGCAAGAGAAGGGGAGGTAAGGTAGGTCAGCCGCGAGGCGCACACCCAAAGTTTATAAAGTCTTTTATAAAGTAAGACCTAAGTACCACCAAAGACTGTCTTTGGTACAACTCTGTGAGAGCTAACTATATATACATATATCATGACATAACGAGTGGCGCTGAACTCTGCATTTTATAAACACTTCCGCTGAGTGTTCCGCTTTGGCCATCAACCGTGCAGTCAGGGTCTTTGCCTCACCTGCTTCGGAAGTATCCCAAACATGCTGAAGCATTAGTTCGTAGCAGACCTCGGTGGTGTACGTACATCTGTAGGCAGCGCCATCTGTCGCCACGAGCGGCTGCAGCAATGCACGCATTCAGAGAGCGCAGCGCTTTCCCACGCCTGCCTTGGAGTAGGAGCCATTGACTGTTGGCTGTCAAAATATTGAGAGTGCGGCCTGGCCAGAAGGCTCAAATGCACTAAACTTACGATCGCCTGTCGAAAGAGGCCAGCATGGGGGATTTGAAGTCGTTGGTGTGTGTGTGTGGTGGGGGAGGGGAGGAGGAGAACCCACACATCTGAGCATGTCTGGACTAGTAGAGAGAGAAATTCATTGCCCCCACACCTCTCTCCAAACTCTTACCTTCCGTTCAAAGCCACTCTGAGATCAGCGGTATCTCAATAAACAGGTCAGATTGTTAAATCTCTCGCAGGATGGACTTAAATATGAACCCTGCACGAATACTATACTTCGCGATCCGCAGTCTAAAGCATAAAACTCGACTTACCTTCCATGGAGCACCGAAACAATGAAACTGCTATATGCAAAACATATTTAAGTTTTAAAGCTTTTTTATACGACGTACGCTTGTAAACAGCTAAAAATAAGTACTGTTAGAAAATAGTAAATTTTCCTCTGCAAAACCACTTTAAGCTTAGCAAAGACTTTATATAACAAAAGTCACCTTTGGGTTAGGCAGCAGTGTTGTGCAACTATAGCCGGCTACACGGGGACGTTTCAGTATACAAAGTTCTATTGGCTCTCCGCCCCCCTTCCGTGAAAACAGTGCAGATCGAGATGGTGGACTTGCTGCATGACGTTGCGAACTCGATCAATTAAGTTTTCAACCACACAAGCACACTCCTATACATCTTTCCCCCACATTATTGATTGAGCACAATCAACGCTGCATAAGCACATGCAAGCCTAAGGCCGGCCGAGTGCCGAGGCTGACTAAATTCTGGAAAGAAAATATTCTGAAAAAGTTATTATTTCCATGTTTGAAAAGATGTCGACATCGGAGTATTAATTGTCATTATAATTCATGTAATTAACGAAAAATATCATTATATCGATCTTTAGCCCGGTTCAGGTGTTGATCGTGTTAGCACTCACGTACGCACATACTCTTGTTTATAAATAAATCGACGTATAGGTATTTGGTCTTGATCGATAAACCAAAGCAGTTTTGTTGATCGGATCACGGAGGCGGGGCAAGATTTGTCTGTGATGGAAGGCTTTCCGGTTTTCACGGGTAGTTCCCCACGATACGTCATTGCAACGGAATCTCCAACTTGACCTCCGTGACACCACTCCTCGCTTACCTGTGTGCTGTGTGACTGCAGTGTCACCAATCGGATGTGCCGGTCTGGGTCACATGATGTTCACTTTCGAACACAAAGCTACAGGAGTAGTGTGTATTTGAGGGCTATAATTAGTTGTTGTATCAGCAACGGCCAACTTATTGGAGAGTTCGCCAAGCATCAAAATATTTATTTGAAAAATCAGATTTTTTAAATAATCGTCAGAACTGTAGCTTGAGGATAAGACGTATTAGTGGCACCATCATAATCGTCGATCACTGATCGTTCCTGTGACAAGAGAGTGAGAAGACGGCTTGGAGATCATCATGGCCGCTACCTAAACTTCCGATTGGGAAACATCAGACTCCGCTGTTTTTCTCACATTTGGAAACAACGTAACTTGAGTTGGAACCTGATGGGGCCTTTGGGTACTCTTTTTCTACATCTGTGCCAAATGTCTGCCTGAAGGTCCATTGAAAATTTCATTATTTATATCTTCTTGTTAACTTGTCTTTGGCGTTCTCGGTGACAGCTTGACAGAAAATGTAGTTATTCTTGTCTTCGCAGGGCAATGTTAGTTTACGCTTCATGGGAATTTTTGCATTGACAACATACCCCTGTGCAGCGCAAAGAGATGACGACGATACCTCGAAAAAGACGATCATTTGTTCTGTCCTCTACCTCTCTGAATGCCGGATGCAGTCTCGTATTTCTGGCCCTTTCACACCTGACATGGATTATGGCACAAGGTAAAGTATTAAATTGAAAATTTATTGACAACTCGGTAGAAGTAATTTTGGGTGAGAATGAAGCACACTGACGCTTTTAGCTATTTTGTTTAAAAAAAAAAAAATTCAATCATTTTTCCATTGGAAAGTGTAAAGGGTCTAGAGATAAGTCTAAAAACACTCGGGTATTGCTCTGCAAATCTTTGACTGTGTTTTATAGTAATGAAATGTTAAAAAGCTAAGACAATCAAATAATATTGTGAGAAAGTATAAAGGTAATGTATATATTTAAATGATGCCTGGTTTAATAGGAAGTGTAGTGTACATATACAATGATTAACAAGATCAAGGCCAATACTAAGAATGTTGAACAGTAATATAATAAATGATAAGGAATTATTAGGGATGTAAGTTAATTTTGGAGATAAGTCTTTTTAAAAAACTTGACCATCAAAGTAACACTCAAACTCTAAATATTCTACAGCAAACAGGAAGTGGTAGCACCAAATAATTTTGCGAGTTTGAACAGCTGTGATTTTATGTGTGTGTGTATATATATATGAATATTTTGTATCTATATTTGATATTGTTAATATCAAAGAAGAAGAATCAGAGAAGTTAATAAAACTATATAGAAGCAATGTTACTAGGTGATTTTGAGACTGTTCATTTTTGGTTTTTACAGACAGTCCACCAGAAATTGTGACATCACCAGATGCTGGAATGATCCAGCTGGTTGGATCCACCAAAAGTCTGACATGTAGTGCTGCTGGTAGCCCAAATCCTGTGTATAGCTGGATTCAGAATGATGTTTACTACAAAAACTATTCTCGCAATGATGTCAACATGAAGACACTTCGTATTGTTAATCTCCAAGAAAATGACAGTGGCATGTTCCGATGTCTTGCCAGCAACAGCCTAGGAGCAGAGCTGAGCCAGGCTGCTGAGATCAAAGTTGCTGGTGAGAATTGTGTGGCTTTAATAAAATGGAAAGGAAAATGAACATGCATGGTAGCATTAGTATGTGTATGTGACGGAGCAAGTAAGAGATACTGAATAGCCACCGATCACTTAATCACAAACGCTTCCATAGTTTCATTGGTGTACAACTAGGAGACAGTCTCATGCAGCTAAGTTTTAGTGCACCTTTCTACTTTAAGTACCATTAAGTTTTGTGTTTTTGTGTTTTCAGTTCTGCAAAATTTTACAGCTACTGGGTCAAAAGAAATAATGGTAGACCAAGGAAAGGCAGTGATCCTTCCTATGCCTCCCATTAAAACCCTTGCCTTGGATGTGACCTGGCAAGAGAATAACAATACATTGAGTGAAGATTACTTCTACAGTTTTACACAAAACCTTTCTCTGGTCCTTCTCTCAGTGGATAAAAACATAATGGGCAAAGAGTACAGAGTCAAGGCGGAATACGTTTTCACCAGTTTCTCAACAGTTAGTTCCCCTTACATCTTGCGTGTAAGAGGTAAGTGTAATTATACTTTTATAATCATTCTTCCAAACAAGCAGATATATTTTATAAGTGGGCTTATGCTGATCATTAAAACAACTTGTATAGATGACTTGATAATTCTTACATAATGTAGCTGTTGATAAATGTCTTTAGACCATTCATGGTTTAAGAACGTTAACAATACTACAGCATAGCATGGTTAGACAAAGCAGCATGTCACGAATTATGTGGCAGAAGTGTAAAATAATTTCTAGGTGAGCATAGTTCTATATTTAATATATAAATATTTGTTTCTTTTTTGTTTTGCGATGTACAAATGCGCAAATAAGCAATTTTAGTTGCTAAGGAACTCTTGTTAATGAGCAACAGTATATAGCTGAATTTGGTCTTTGCTTTGAGGGATCTATAGAATCACTTTGCATGATATATAGACCATATCCATATTGTTTTATAATTTAAAAGAAATATGTATTTGTACTTATGATTTTCAATTTAAGGTATTTTTTTACTGTTGGGATGATTTTTCTCTTTGTTAATTATTTGCAAATAATTTATTTTTCCCCCTTCATCACTTAATTCATTTTTAACATTATCTTTGTTGTAATGTAAGGTCAGCCTCTTGTGGTTTGTTGCTTTTTGCCTTGTCTTCACATACTTCTTAATATACCTGATTTTTTTTACCTACTTTTTGTGCCATACATATCCATGTTAGGTTCGTCAACAGTAGAAAAAAGCAGGATATAAAAACCAACATGTGCATTCACCTGCATCGTAAATCTTTAAGTGGGAAAATTTATAGATTGTAAAGTCTAGCCTGCATTGTTTGGACTTTGCAGCTATATCAGGCAGTTGCATACAGTGTAGGGCCATTAAGCCATGGCCCAGACATCTACGAATTTGCTTAAACCACACACAATGCTTGGATCCCAATTTTTTGACACTGTAATCGTATGGACCTGGACATGGGCTCTCAAATATTCAAGACAAGTGCTGACAGCTGTCATTTTAGCATTTTGATTGTCTATGATTGACATGCTATGCACTAATGCAGATTAAATATTTAAATGCTGACTTAATAACTTCAAAGGCGCTAATTTCGAAATGACAACTCGCAGGTTGACACGTGAAAAGGCTTGTGATCAAAAAACACTGTTTTTCATTATTTATTATAATTTATGCATTTTCAAAAAATATTTAAGCCGCGGACCACCTAAGCTGCGGTTAAGCAGTTTGGACCCCAATCACCGTGGCTTAATGGCCCTATACTGTACTAAACTGGTGATCTTGTGCTTTGTTAATAATTTTTACTTACATGGTATCTCAGCTAATATTTAATGAAGAAGATTCTTCACTTCATTTGGTCAAATTCTTGAAGAAAGTTAATACTGCACAGGGTATACTAACCACTTTTTTAAAAATAAAAGTAATTACATATGAAAGATAGACAAGAGCAGGTTATGATAGGAAGCACTTGTACAATTGGTCATTTTACTTTCCATATTTGTAGTCTAGAGTTAGTTGTGTCAGAAAATAATGATACAAACTGGACGTCAATCTGTTGCCATTTTTAATTTCAGAAGGAAATGGAACAGGTATGAATACAGCTATATTCCCAGATTATAGCCCTACTATGCCTACCTTATTAGCTTTCAGATAAATATAGTCAGAAATATTTGGATCATGCACAGACTGTAAGTGCATCAAAATAATAAAGAAATATTCTTTATACCATAATTATGCTGTTTTGGAGAAAAATTTTGAAGATTATTTTCTGCATCTTCAGTGTCTCTTTATGCTGTTTTATGTTTTTTGATATATTAAAACTGATCTGCTTATTTTATGCCTTAACATGCCTAGATAACTGTAACATACTACAGAGTGCTTTCTTGTGCTTTCAAATAACCAGTTGTGTGTCACACCATTTCAGGCACTGACATAAGATCTTTAGTACATAACATTGTCATGTAGTGTATGCTTGCTTAAACAATACTAATACTTAATAGTTCTCAGCCATAAAGAAGACATCTCATAATGTTTATTGTAGGTTTACAAAACTCGTATATATAACTCACATATTTAAAACAAACTCATTTATACTCATTTTAATTAGGACTTGCTGGGTGATAACCTTATGTGACATTATCATTGTGAATTCTGCATTTTCACAATTGTGTTTGCCCAGCTTTTACATTATAAAAACTATAGAAGTATATGCAATTATTTTCAGTATATTAATAAACTCTTACATAGCCATGTTTTCTTTATAGGTTAAAATATATTTTTCTTGACATTTTTTTCACTATCATTCTTCTTTTAATTACATATTTAAATTTTGGTAATTTCTCACTCGGACTATGGGTCTTATCTATTGCTGTTTTTTATTTTAAAGCATTTGATACACAATTATTAATGAAGAATAACTGTAGTTCTCTGTGATGCTCATTCGATTTTCAACATCCCTGTGATATAATTTGAAAGTATTTTAAAAGACCAACTCATGTGAAAACTTTTCAAATGATCTTTGTTTAGTTCCCTACACAGCACACTTCCTAATCTCTTAACCCTTTTCCAAGTTGTTAAATGCAAGTTTTCGAACAGTTCTTTTTACCTTTCGCCAGAATTGTGTTCAGAACTGTGATAGTGTTGTGCCAGAACATAGTTAAAGTAATCAACATACGCTTCCACTTCTCCCTGTGATTGTAGCTTTGCGTGTGCAGTTTATCATTTTTCCAACATCCTAAATTATTCCCTTCCTGTGAATGGTATCCACGAATGGTATGTTTGCTAATCTTAGACACACTACAAAAAGTTTTTTTTATATTTTGCTCTGGTTTGGGGAATTTCTGTTTTTTTTAATTGAACTTGTCCAGCTGTTTGAGTAACATTTTTCATGCATGGGGGTCTTTAAACAATAACTGAAGTGACAAGAGAAACTTTCTTAGTTCATTCTACTCAGTTGCCCATTTCCTCCTGCATTTGTATTTGTGTTCAGTCATTCATGAACGCTTTTATTTTAACCATTGCATAACATGTAGCTAAGTGTATGAAAATAAGTGAAAACAGGTACCCTCAGACTAAGAAAAAGGTGTTACAACATTAAAGCAACATTTTGGTTAAAAGTACAATTGCCATTAGTTGGTGCACATTCATGAATGTTTCAGATAGCAATAATCCCACTAACATTGCACCTGAAGTGATTGTGCCACCTGAGAACACAAGCACTGTTAAAGGAAGTGATAAAGTGGAGCTGATATGCATTATCAATGCAAGGTGAGCTATGTGAAAGGTCTTAGTAAAGTGACTGGGACTTCTTGGCCATGAACTACTTTCCCAGATTGTTACAAGTAACAAGATTTTTGAGTTGGAAGAAATCATTTATTGACTTTGATATTGCATTAACTAATTAAATCAAACTATTGGTTGAACTTCTGCAAATGAAGGAGGGATGTTGAAGGGGAGCACTTCAGGGAGGAATTAGGGATGTGGAGAGAAAACATCTTAAAACCTTTAAAGGAATGAGATCATTGAAGCAGTTTACAAGGAATAGCTGTAAGAACATTCTTTATTGAACTTACCTGAATGCAGATTTAAGCAGTGGCAGAGCCTCATTTGTTTATTTTGAGCCAACATTGACAGATCCTTGACAAACTGTTTTTGTCACTATTTGTGTGACCCCATATCTTGATGTCTAAGTAAACAGGGTACTAGAGGCTGACATCAAGAAGAAAATAATATTGCAAGACTTCAACAGCTAATTACCAATCACCATAACCAAAAAATGAAGAGTGCTAGCTCTAAAAATATTATATAATTTTGATGAATTTCAAAAGTAGGACTTATCTAATCCAGAAAAAAATATGAGAAATAGCAGTTTCTTTTTTGTTGAATGCTCTGTGCTCATAAGTGCACAAATTTGATTTATGCACAGGCATGCAACACAAAATATAATCTTTCTCCGTTGTTTATTATTTATGATCTCCAAAAAACATTTATTCATTCAGAACAAATTGATCTTTGTGACATAATAAAGTAATACAGTAAAATTAAAAAACCCGAAGGATCTAATAACTATGCAGGTTTTTAATGAAAAATTGTTCTTTTCATGTGTAAATACTATTTAAAGTTATTTTGTGATCTGACTTTTATTTTAATATAGACCAATGAATATGCTGACCATTAGCTGGTACCATGTCTATGGCAATGGAACCAGGAAGAGTATTGACACAGATGACAAATATATTGTAACAAACTATAGACGAAAACTGATAATAAAGAATTTGGATGAAAGTGACACAGGACAATACCAGTGTGAAGGACTTTTGGGATCTTTGGGATATCCACCTGCCAGATCGTCTGCAAATCTTTTTGTTCAAGGTGAGCTTTGTTCATTGCTTTATTACTACTTAGCATTCAAAAGGTATTTTTTTAACAGTTTATTTGTACTTAATATTGTGCACAGTGTGTCCATAGTCTTTTGTCTTTTAGAAACATTTTGGGAATCCCAGCATGACATTGTCATTAAAAACACACCAGTCTTACAAGATAGTATCAGGTAATTGAATGCTTACTGTTATGCTAAATTTATTGACTTTCTGCTTATAAATATTGAATGGGGTTTTGTTAAATTCTAAGATGCCTTGGTATGTTTCATGAGCGGGATTTTATATGTTTATGGCTGTTGGTGTCTTTGTTTGCTGACATATTTTGTCTATCTTTATTTGTGTTCTTTGAATTTTGTGTGTTTCATTGTGTATTAACCTTTGTTTTGTAATATGCGTTGAGTAGGGAAATGTATTATACAAATTCCTTTATTATGAACACTGGATTTTTTGTCAACAGTGCTGCCAATGATTCCACCTGGAGCTCTTCCTCGAGTAATAGAGCGTGATTTCAGTGAAACAGTAATTTTGCCTTGTACAGCACAGGGAGTTCCACAACCCACTTTACACTGGTACTTTAATGGATGGAGTATTTCACCGGTTGTGAGACCTGAAAGGTTTGTGAGATAGCTTGCTTCTTATCAGAATTAAGCAGTCCTTGTAAATACCTTCTAAGGATTGTAGGCAGGACTTGCCTTAAAGCATCGGTAAAGAACCTTACCTTTTTTTATTATTCCAAGGGCCATTTTGATGTTTGTAACTTTATTTATATGCCAATAATCTGAAGCATGTATGTTTGATGTACAGGTACACATTATATCCTAATGGAACTTTAGAAATCAGAAATCTAGACTTACCAGATGCAGGGAAATATCAGTGCTTCGCAAGAAATCCTGCTGGAGAAACTTACAAAGCAGTATGGCTAAAAGTGAACAGTAAGTACTGTTGTCTTATTTCATGTGGCTTGATCTTGGTATCATCTTGTGACATGGGATTATACCTTCGTATTTTAATCAATCTGTATTGTCTTTATTAACTTAGTCTATGGCACACACAAAAGACAGTTACACATGAAGAGAGTGTGCCTCACGATTACATGTACACATGCATGCACACACACACACATACACATAAACCTTCTAAATGAATAATGCTAAGACTACAACATAAAGCAACATAATACTATGAGTCTTTGTGTCAGGAAACTGCAAAACTCAAAGAATTCGACAAAAGCAGTGAAGGAAACCACTTTTAAGTCACTTGATTTCTTTATACTATATATATACAGTGATACTTCGGTTCTCGAACATAATTCGTTCCGGGAGGACGGTCGAGAACCAAATTGTTCGAGAACCGAAGCAATGAAACTCATAGGAAATAATGGAAACTGGATTAATTCGTTCCAAGCCCCAGAAAATGCCTATTTACTGGCCTAATTTGTATATAATATGTAGAAAAACACGAGTCTCAACAAGAAATAAGAAATAAAAGTGTATTTATTAAAACAAAAAAAAAAAAAAAAAAAATAAAATGTACTGTACAGTACAGTAAATTGTGTTTCATTTACTGTACCTGTACCAAACTTTATGGCAGGAGGGAATGAATGTGGAGGGAGGAGGGAAGGGGATGGTTATGTTTTGAAGGGAGTCCTCTTCAATAAAAACAGAGGGTAACTGTTCTTGGGGTTTCTGTTCTCTGTATCTTTTGCTGAGGAGAATCAGAATCTTGCTCTGCAGTTGCTTGTCTGATTTCTTTACGGAAGAATTTGTCAATTGTTTGCTGTTTTTTTCTCCTTTGCAAAATGTTGCGGAAAGTGGACATAACATTGTCATTAAAAATGTTAACTGCTCTATTTGCTACCACTTTATCAGGGTGATGTTGTTCAACAAAATTTGCGATTTCTGCCCATTTTGCACACATTTCATGACTCTCTCCACAAAAACGTGACTCTCTCTCTCTGCACTCACACTGATGACGCCAGCAAGGCGCGCTGGGCCCAATGAACGCCATTCGGCTCAACTCGGCTCATCTCGGACGTTCCGATGTTCAAGTTCCAAATATTTGTTCGGATTCCAAGACAAAATTTTCTCGAATTTCCTGGTCGAATACCGATTTGGTCGAAAGTCAAGGCGTTCGAGAACCGAGGTATTACTGTATATAGAGAAATGATACATTTATTTTTGTGTGTGTGTGTGTGTGTGTGGAAAACATTGCTTGATTTTACAGACTAGTTGTGCTATATGTTTTTGTGTCTGTGACATTGAATAATATTGCTTTTTTGATTTCCTTAAATAATAACTTGATAATGTTTTGATTTTGTAGGTTGTGTCTTATACGGTAACTAGGGAATGGATATGATAAAGTATCATTATGTTCTAACAGGCGCACCACCTCAGATCACAAAAGCACCAGAAAACCTGACAAAAGTGGAGTCATCTGATGCTAGGTTTTACTGCCAGGTGACAGGAGCTCCAGCACCCAACATTACATGGACTAAAGGTTTGTCTAGCATTCTAGATGTTTATCTTTGTATGAACTAACTCCATGTTTACTTGAGTCAACATAGGCCTAGGTTTTCCTGAGCAGTGACACCTGTTTGATGTTAACTGAAAGTGCATTTAAATTTAATGTGAACATCTAAACTAAAGAATAAATGATAACAACGCTTAAAAAAAATGATTATAGAGAAAATAGTGTTTTTGTGGCATTGTGAGGTTTGTTCTCTGAATATTTATTGCAAATGGCCATTTGTGTTTAGTTAGTGGCTGAATGTGTTCGAACAATGCATGGCTCTGTTGGAAATATTTGATGTTAATAGCTTCTTGTGTCATCAGGAATTGGTTTGTCTTTGGGCCTGAGACAATGTTTTATGTGGGACGATATTATCATGACTTAGTCGATTAGACTTAATGAATGGTTGATATTGTTCTGGCTCAAAATGACCGGTGACCAAGGAACAAGAAGTTTCTTTCAAGATGTATTTAATCTAGTAGAACAAACAGTTGGCTAGAAGCAGTCTATTTTAATGTTAATGTTAATTCTTTTTAACATGTGTTTGTTGCAAAGAAATTCAGAGCACAAACTATAAGTTGGGAGGTAGTTGTATTAGAAATGACTTTCATATAACAAAATATGTAAATGAAAAATGTTGGGGTCATATCTTAGAGTTGATTGCAATATGAAAGGACTTAATGAGGAAGTTTACTGCACTTGTGTTTGCATTTGCAAATTACAGTTTACGTGCCTTTGATAAATAGTCACATGATCACTGGTGTAAATGTATGTCAGTGACAGGTACAAATGAGGAACCTGTGGTGTTTGGTGGCCGATACCAGCGATTTCCAGACAGTCTGTCCATTGCGACTGTCATAAAGAGCGATTCAGGGGCTTACAGGTGCAATGCCACTAACATTAAAGGCACACAGTCAGCACAAGCCTACTTGCTGGTTATTAGTGAGTGTTGCAAGATTATTAAGTTTTTAATATTTAAAGTTTTTTAATTTGTAAAAAATATTTATTTAATTTGGAATATAAAAGTCGTATTAATAAATAGAGATAGCATCTTTCATGACCTACACCAATGTTAGTGATATTGTGTTTTTGGATTTGTTAGAGATAATCGTAGCATTGTAATAACTTTGCTGCAAAATTAATCTCTTATGTTTTTTTTCTTTTTTATATTTTCAAAGACTCAGTTAAAATATTTTAGTCTCTTTTGTTTTTAATTGTTTGCAGCCAAGACAAATATTGTTCGCCCACCTCAGAACCAGACTGTGATCATAAGCACGCAAGTCACATTTGAGTGTGGGATCATTCGTGATGAGAACACATTGCCAGTCTGGGAGTGGTTCTTTTACAAGAGTCCTGATTTTGTAGAGAGACAGATTAACAATTCTAATCGGTATTTCATCAGTGAGATAGGCAGCCTGATCATATCTGGTGTGTCGGCCCAAGACATTGGGAAATACAGGTGCCATGTCATATCTGCAGGAGGAAACGATAGTCGCACAGCTTCTCTGAACGTTATAGGTAAGAATGCTATCAAATTATTTTTAGCTGGTGTCCCTTCTGTTGCTAGGTATCTCATAAACATGCACGAAAGGATGTCAGTCCAGCCTTTTCAAAGGACATTGATAATATAAGAAAGAGTTGCTTCCTCTTTTGCTGCAATCTTTTGTGACTCGGAGGTAAAGAAATGCTAATGCTCTTAAACTGCTGTTCTGAAGGTGTGCTCTTCACCAGTAGAATATGGAGAACGGTTGTGCCCTACAGTCTTGTGCTGATGACTCTTTGAGCATAGTCTTGCTATATGTTTGGTGTTATTTTTTTATCACCTGTAGAGTTGCTGACAGAAACCACGGAATTGCATCAATATGAAACATAGCAGATACGTTATCAATAGCAGATACTATTGACATTTTCCTGATAATTGTAGAATCCTCATGTTTCTGTTTTATTTCTTATACTACCTTTTAATGTTAGCCATTACTTTAACTACAGCTTTACTGCTTACATATTCAATGCAGAGCTGCCTCGTCCACCTTCGATAATGACAGTAGCATTGAACCCATTGCTAAATAACAGTGTTGTGATCACATGGACTCCAGCATTCAATGGTAATAGTGCACTTCGCAAGTACATCATCACATATAGGCAGGAAAACCCAAGTGAGTATTGGCAATAGCAAGTGGTCCTTTATTCATGAAGAGATTAGATGATTTCATGGAAAATGTGCTGAATGTGTTAAAAAAATTTTTTGTTTGTGTTCTTTTAGTCATATTAGTATATTTTAAACTTTGAAATCTTAAGTTGATAGGCAAGTAGTGTCCTTAAAACTTGGGAAAAGATACATATGCACATACATGCCCTTTCAGTTGATTTTTGTCCACTTTTCTTGAGAAATATACTTAGATGTCCAGGATGTTAAAATTTATCCAGAAAATATGTAATAATTATTTACAAAGACATTTTGCTCTTTAGATGGAAACAATGTTGATGTGGCCTGGGATGTCTATCCTGACAATATCAACCCAGCCTACACATCCTATGCTGTGAACAACCTTCTTCCCTCACGCTACTATCGCTTCCGCATTTCTGCTGTGAATGAGGTGGGAGAGGGAAATGCTAGTCAGCCCATGCCAAACCCAGCCATCAAGATGCCTGCTCAGCGTAAGTTAATGCACCAATATAGAATCTATTACTCAGTCTACTGTTAAATGTGTGACACCTGGACCTTTTACTCTTGCACTGAATTATTAATTAACTTTTAACAATTAGATAATCTTTTTTGTGATTAATTTGTCATGTTTAGCAGATACATTCTTTACAGATAAGTTATAATTGTTTATGATTCAGCAACTGCTTTGCTGACAAAGAAATGACATTTAAAACTAAATAAACTTGATTCTTATTATCACTAGTAGACTAGCTGGTAAACACAAAAATGGCAGAGAAGAGGTGGGGTGGGGGGAACCCCACTTTTGAGACTTGATAACCAGATGCTTGTTCTGTCTTCTTGCATTTCCTATTAAATATTCTTAATGAGATTGTTGTTTCTTATCTAAGACTGATAAATCATTATAGTTATCTGAAGTGTAATGGGGAAATTATTGCAGCTCCAAGTGAACCACCTCGTAACTTCTTCTGCAAGCAAGGGGGTGATCAAGAAATAGAAGCTACCTGGGAGACACCAGTGGAGAGCTCATGGAACGGCAACCTTCAGGGCTATGTTCTGTACTATAAAGTACAAAATCTACCCAGCATTCCAATGTCAGAAAAGAAGGTGGAAGGTGCTAATGTGCACACGGCTGTTATAGGATCTCTTGTGCCCTTCAAAGAGTATGCTGTCAGAATTGCAGCTTATAATGAGGAAGGAGTTGGTGTTATGAGCAACCCTTTCCTGGTGTGGACTCGTGAGGGTCGCCCCACAGCTGCTCCTTCAAATGTTGTGCCACAAACGGTAAACTCCACGACCATTAAACTGCAGTGGGATCCACCTTACCCCGGGGAGATCTATGGGAACAACTTAGGGTACATGGTTCAGCTGTGGCAGAATGAAGTGCTGGTGCGCAGTGATTTTGTGCCCTCACATTCAGAGAATTTGGAGGGTCGTCAAGAGTACTATGTAGGAAATTTGGCCAAATTTAAATGGTACAACTTCACCATCGCCTGTCGTACATCACCTGGTCTTGGTCCCTTCAGTTCACCAGTTGCACAGCAAACGGATGAAGATGGTGAATGTTTGTTTTTGACAAATTACTCTTTAACTTACCACAGTGCTATTTCAATAGTAGATTACATGACTATGATTAGAAAATTATATTTTTACCTATTCAGAACTTTCTGTTTCTTTATTTTTGACATTATTAGTACTGACATTATTTCTGTAACTTTATTAGTGTAGTTGTTTTAATTTTTTGTTTTCTTTTGTTCAGTTTTTTTTTTCAAACAAAAAGCTCAGTTGTAGTTAGAATGTGGTCTAAAGATTTCCATATTTAACTTTTTCATGCTGCATTTACTGTATATTGTAAGTGAAAGTAATCCCAAGAATTTTTCAATGTTTTCTGAATGTTACATCTTGATAGGTAGGGAATACTATCCATGCTATTTTATCATGTTGTAGATAAGATTAACTTCTGATAAAATGATAAAAAAGGATAATTTGATAATGGGTTATTTTTCTATTTCAGTACCTGGATCTGTAAATGATCTCAAATTTGATCAAATCCAGGATCGAAGCTGTCGTGTCAACTGGTCACCACCACGTGAAGTCAATGGGATCCTCCAAGGTACAGTAAATTTAATTTATTGAGATAAAGTATTGGAAGGTGGGTTTACATTTTTACTTGTAGTAAGCTCTAGACCAAGGGTGGGCAATTAATTTTCCCAAGGGGCCGGATGAGAAACTGGAATGGTTCTAGAGGGCCGGATGAGAAACTGGGATGGTTCTAGAGGGCCGGACTAATATAGTTAACTCAGTTTTACCCAATACTGTATATATAGTATATTTACTGGTGGGCGGCCAGCGGGCAGGCCGGTCAGAGACAGGAGGCGGGCCGGATCCGGCCCGCGGGCCGGCGTTTGCCCAGGTCTGCTCTAGACTAAGCACACTCGGGAAAGATTTGTTTTTGAAATTAAAACAAATGCCAGTTATGTAAGTCATATGCCAGGTGTCATTGTGATCTTATGTTTCAGGCTATGTTGTCGAGTGGGTAAAAAGAATCAAAATGAATCACGGCAGACAGTAGATCTGCCTTCCATGCTGACATACTACACAGTGTCAAACCTATCGCCAGTAACAAACTATACCATCTATGTGGCAGCCAAAACTCGCAAAGGCATAGGTGCTTGGGTCTCTGCAGATATTCAGTCAGGAGTCCCTCCAGGTTATCTTTTATTGCCTACTTTATCATCAGAAGAGATGTGGCAACATTTTAGTCACAAAAAATAAAGAGTTAAAATATTTGGATTGCATAAAGTGTTAAGTGTAACGCTTTGTCTCATTTAAACTGCAAATATCAGTTCAGGTTCATTCTGCCTTGTGATAGCAAAGGCAAAGTGACAATGTGAATTCAGGATCTTTTAGTGTGAGCTTAATTGAAGACTAGTATGGCTTACAAAAGTCTTATGGTCCTTTTGCAGCTGATCATATTCTTTATTTTTGTTTTTATTTACCCAGAGCTGCCTGGTCCTCCATATAACCTGGCATTTTCCAATATTGGAGCCAGGACAGTACTTCTTCAGTTTTTCCCTGGTTACGATGGGAAGACATCCATTACAAAGTGGATTGTCTTGGCTAAAGAGGGAGAAGCCACCACATACACTGAAATATATTCAGTTTCAAACCCAACAGCAAATGAGATCTGGGTACAGAACTTAAAACCATATACAGGCTATCAGCTGAAAGTTATTGCAGAAAACATTGTGGGTCGCAGTGACCCAAGCCAGCCTTCACAAAGGTTTGAAACTTTGCAAGCAGCTCCTGCAGTGCCTCCTGGCAATGTGACTGTGCGAGCAATCAATTCTACTGGATTTAGAATAAGCTGGACGGTGAGTAGTTTTTAGAGGACAAGTGGCTGGCGAGTGATGATAATGAGTAATATTCTTATGATGATATAGAAGGTGACTTGTGGTAGTTTGTAGATGAGCTGAAGCATGAATTATGCAGTAACCTTTATTCTGATGTGAATTTTCATTTAGGAAAGAAAAGCAATAATAATGAAGGAAATGGCAAAATATA
This sequence comes from Pomacea canaliculata, assembly GCF_003073045.1. NCBI lineage: Eukaryota > Metazoa > Mollusca > Gastropoda > Architaenioglossa > Ampullariidae > Pomacea > Pomacea canaliculata. The sequence goes on along the minus strand of NC_037590.1, from coordinate 31,395,842 downwards.
TGTGTGATTGCTTTTTCATTTTCACTTATTAGCATATGCATCACTGTTATATTGTTGCTAGCTTTCCATGGCAGCTCATTGCAATCCTTGATGGGCTATCATTATTAGTGTTAGACATTCATCACTCATGTTCCTATTATGTATTACAAGTTGCGAAAACAAATATTCAGTCTACCCAGAACCCACTTTCTCTTGCTAGAATTTTTGTTCATCTACAGACAATGTAGACATCTACAGACAAATGTAAATGATTAAGCATGCAAACTGGGGACAGTCCTAGGTTTTGGACATCTCCTTTTCCCTACAAAAATATTAATATGTCAATTTTATAACTTACCCCCGACCCACCCAATAAAGTCTCAGCAAAATAGTGTAGAGCTTATACTTTTGATACCCAGTATCCTCCAACCCTTAACACCATCCCTAACCCTATCAGTCCAAACCCAAGCCTATATTACTATAACCTAAAACCCTGTCAAAAGCATAGAACTAACTCAGACCTTGCCATCATTAACCAGGTTTATGATAAATACATGCACACACACACAGATATGATAATATATACCTTCAATCCCCTTGAAATTTGTTTTGTTTTGTGGATTTGTTTGCTTGGTTTTTCTCTTTTTCTTCACATTTTACATACATGTGTGTGTCTGCAGCCTATATCTAGTCAGGATTGGAATGGTGTACCTCGTGGCTACAAAATTGACTATAGGATATGGAGCACAGAAAAAGAGGATGCTGGTGTAGCTCTGGTACAGGAGTCAAAATGGACGACGGTAGAGCTGGCTAATGGAATTAACATAGACTCCTACAATCTTGTTCAGCTGCAAGAGTGGATGGACTATCAAATTCGCATGAACTCCTACAATGATGTTGGAGTCAGTCCATTCTCTCCCACCACCACTGCACGCACAAGGGAATCAAGTGAGCTTGTTTGAAAAAAAAATTCTGCTGATAAAAAAATGAAGTTTCTTTTCCCCTTTTAGGATAGAAAAATTGTAACCACCTATGTCAGATGGTCATCAGTATATGGTAGCTTTTTCTGATACAGCATATAATTAATAATAATAATTGGGAATTTATAAAACACAGTATCGCAGCCAAAGGTAGACTCCTTGCGCTGAGCAAGATCACAAAATAGTAACAAAGATAATTGTGCTGCTTAATGTCGGTTTTTATTTCTAAAAGCCTGGTCAAATAATTGTGCAGGTCTACCTTTGTAAATGATGTTTAGACCTTGAATGGAATATAATACATTGAAAATGTAATTAATAGCTACCCAGTGCATGCAGCTTGACCATTCTCTGTTCTTTTTTTTGTTTTGTTTTTGTTTAGATACATACTTAAAACATCACTTTCCACAGAAAGAAGTAAAAATCATGACATGTTTGTCAACAGATACCTCCTAATTAACATATGACCACATAAGCATTTATGTATAGTCCTGGTGTCTGTTGTGTTGACCTCTTTTTTTTTTGTGGATTTTTGTATGCATGTATCATAAGGGTATTAACCTAGATTTTGGTAAATAATCTTGCATTGCCTATTACCCCGTTATTAAAACAAATTGCACCCCATTAGACCTTTTAAACAGGAATGGTGATAATGTATTTTTCTGTAGGATTTTTTTTGGTCACTAGCTAGTACTCGCTTACTTTGCTAATGGTATGAATTTGTCTTTATTTATTCAGCACCCAGCGCCAGTCCAAGTGACCTGAAAGCATTGACTGTTTCCACAACACAGATATTGGTGTCTTGGAATTCTGTTCCACGCCTTGAGCAGAATGGACAGATTCTGGGATACAAGGTTGGTATAATATTGTTGATACAGAATGTAAACTGTTAAACACTCACCTGTTTGAAAATTGAGAGTACCTTCCTAATTAAAACAATAAATCATGTAAGACACATTTGCGGTTATTTATTTTTGTGTACTCATTATATATTTGTGTATTTCATGAGAATACATTTTTTAATTTGCTAAGTGTTTTACAAAGGGAAAAAAGATTTTATTCTAAAGCAGATGATGAAGTTTAATTTCAGGGAAATCCTCATTACAGTTGATGGTGATCTTATTGTATTTCCCTTGTAAGACAGCTGTATCTGACTTCTACACAGTGAACTTTTGCACAGTCAGATGCTAGCAGGGTCAAAAGTTATTGGTTTCCTCTTTCTTTCAGGTGTTCTACAAGGCACGAGACAGTAATACTGATCCACTTTTCCAGGATGTGGATGGGAAAGACACATATAATGTAACCCTTGGGGGCTTGCGAAAGTTTGTGTGGTATAACATGCAGATCTTAGCTTATACTCGCATGGGTGATGGTGTACTCAGTTCACCAGTTTCTGGGAGAACTGATGAAGATGGTAAGTTCTAAATATGCTATTGTGAATTTATTCCCCGTTGATATCAGTGCGTAACTGTAGCTCCGTTTTACATGTTGCATATTTGTCTCCATACATGAATGAAATGATCGTGGGTCTTCTTCTCTCACTGTTTTGTGTCATATTTAGAATACCTGATATCTCTGTGAGAATCAACAAAACTTTTCTTCTGCAGTGCCTGGTCCCCCCATTATAATCTACTTCCCAAATGTGACATACACCTCAGCTGTAGTTGTGTGGAACCCACCCAAAGAACCAAATGGCATCATCACTCAGTATAAAGTCTCCTACCGAAAACAAAGAGCAACCACAGATGAAAATGAGGTGCTTGTTGAGCCAAACTACAGAGAGTATGGTGTGGACAACCTGGAGCGAGAGGTCGTCTATGTTTTTTCAGTAACTGCTAAAACTCAAAAAGGATGGGGCACACCGGCCAGTGTGGAAGTTTTGACCATGCTAAACAGAGGTAATTTTTATCGTATTTTAAGGTTTGGTCATATTTAAATATTACAGACAACATTGCTGAAGGGATGAAATTCAAGGCTGTGTAATGCACAAATAATGTTTATGTATTGAAGTTTTCATGCTGAGAACATCAGGAACAATTCAGAACTCATTTTAGAAAAATGTTTAGGAGTGTTCATGGGCATTGAAAGTTTGTTTTAAAAACAAAATAAAGGATATTTTTCCAGATCGGCCTGATCAACCAAGCAAACCAACAGTGGGAAACCTTCAAGTCCAGGCTCGTAGCATAACCATTGCTTGGCATTCAGGTCCTGACAACTATGGCCCCATAAGAAACTACACCATCCAATACAAAATGCGGGGTGGTGCCTGGACTGTATTTCCAGATGGCATTCCTCCTTCAGCATCATCGTATACTGTAACTGGGTAAGCTTTAGTAACCTTTTTCTTTTCACTTCTTCATTCATTGTAACAATAAGGGAAAATGATTTTGCAGATTTGGAGCACACATTTGAAAGATATTTTACTATAACAGCAACCATTTATTCCTTTGAGAGTTTTTCCTGAAGCAGATTCAAGTATCTAGTCACATTAAGTGGCTTCTGTCAGAAGTAGACATTACCATGGAAACAGCTGGTAAATTGTGCCTTGTATTTTTATAGGTTGCGTCCAAACACTTGGTACCAGTTCTGTGTGGCAGCTACCAATGATATTGGTACCAGTGATTATAGTGAACCCTCATCTGAGATTCAAACCTCCCCAGACAGTGAGTAGTTGTTCTCTGTGTGTCCTCATTTCAGATTCATAGTTTTTGTTACATAAAGATTTACTTTGTGGCACGGAGTGAATAAATTTGGTATTATGCATCCTTATCCAAAAAAATACTTGTGAAGGAAAATGTTCTTTTATCTAGAACCAGATGGAGCACCCCAGAATCTGAATGTCATTCCTCTTGACCAGACAACTATACAAGCCTCATGGGAGGTGGGTTTCTTTTCTTTTTATTTACTTATTTAATTTTAACTGTTCTGAAAGGATCTCTGAAATAGAAGACTCTTGCAGAAAACAAATAAATCTCAGGCTTGTGTATTAACCTGAATACTTTCAAACACTGCACACAAACTTATGTCAAACTGAGATTATGTTTGTTTCAGAAACAGGTGTTTCTGGGTGTTACTGAACTTTTTATAAATTTACATCAAACAAAAATTCAAACTTCTGACATCACTGAATGCAGTCTTTACCTCATTCCAAAACCCAATGAGATCTGCATTGCTTCAAATGCTTGGATTGCGTGTTGCTAGGTTTCACCGTTAGTCCTGTATCATTTCATGAACTAAGCCTACTCATTTGAAAATAATTTAGAATTTGGGTTAATCTTTAAAATGACCTTATAGTCGGTGAACTGCTGCAAGAGAAGCCGGAAAAGTTTGTATAGTGATTTGTGTAAGCTGATTGTGGAGGAAGAAGCTTACCTTCTTATGGCTTCCCTGAATTGTTGCAAGAATAAAAAGCTTCCACAACTGGGCATGATTACCAGGAGCTTGCATACTTTGAACTAAAGATTTTAAGAATTCCTATATATATATTGGATTAAATTCCTGATCATTCCTCAGAGGCAGACTACCAGTTTATCTTGCACAGGTAAGTGATAAAGTCTGGAAATGAAAAGTACCATACCCAAAGTTCTCAAAAAGAGCAGCAGGAGATAATGTCTTGTACAGAATAGTTTGAATGTCATGTTCAAATAGCCACTCTCCAATTCAGAATGGTGAAACTAGAACAGAATATTGAAAATTAGATCAAGAAATTACATTTCCCAGACATTGTGTTTGAAAGCAACATACAGACAAAAGCAAAAAAATGTTAATAGAAAAGTGGATAAAGAGGAGAAGGGAGGAAGAAAAAATGTAAAAGTCCTTTAGCCATAGGTTAAATATTTTGAAATTCAGGAGGTTTTGTGTCCTTGACCTGTTTGACTTGGTGATTTGTCTTTAAGCCACCTCCCTCTTCCACATGGAACAGTGATGTAATTGTAGGTTACCGCCTGCGCTTCAGAGTAGAGGAAACCAACAACTGGGAATACCTTTTCATTGACTCAGGCCATGAGAAGCTGATTACAAATGGACTGTCTCCAAGTAATTTTTATGAGATTATGGTCCAAGCATACAATTTTCTTGGAGGAGGTCCTTGGAGTTTGCCAGCTTTTGTCTCCATGGAGATTGGTACTTGTTAGAAATGGGTGTTGTTAGCTGTACTTGGGTGTGTGCATAGATGTTCTGCTTTTTACATATTTTGGTTTCTTTGATGTCGGTTCTTTTAAATCTGTTTTAACTGTTTTCTATGTAGGATTATTCCAAGATACGTTTTTGCTCAGTCAGCAAATTGATTTTGCAATGATGATATAGTTAAAATGTCTTCCTGTGTTAAATAATTGTGTACATGCAGTTTATAAATATTCCTTTTATGAAAATGCTTATTGCTTAAAGCTGAGACTAGCTCTTTGCTAAAAGCATATACTTTCCGTAGAGCAGTTAAATTCACTGAACTATGTAATCTTGTAATTCTTAAGTTTTAAGGTTGGTGACGTATATGCTCTGCATTTTATTTGTGTCATGTTACTTCTTTGAAAATGTAAGAGAGATATATGCACGTAACAGGTATAGCTTTTTTTTTTAAATCTGTTGTTGTGATTACTGTAGTTGGCCTGTGCTTGTAGGTTGCATGTCAACAAAAGGTTGTTTTGAAGTACTTGAATGAATCACTAAAATGTTCTCACCTTTAAGTTTGGATGTAAAAAAAAAATATCTGCTTGAATACCTTGCATGAAAGATAATACATTAACCACCCAGAATCAGTTTTAACTCAAATCAAAAAGAATCTTTCATGTTTGAGGTAAGGTCCCTGTGCAGAAGTCATTTTCATGAGAAAAAACTTTCATCCAAAAAAATCAGTGGAGATTTAGAAAAAAACCAAAGTTAAAAATTACCGACACTTGTAATAATGAAGTATGTTACTAGAGAGCTATGAAATCTAGCTCTTTCCCTAACACAAAAAGAATATAAAAACCCAAACAGCAACTTATCACAAAGATCATGAGCAAGGGTAAACCGTAAGATCTTATTTTCATCAGTTGTGCCAAAGTGTTTGCAGCTTGGCGGCTTGATAAACAACAAAGTTTCACAATTCTAGTCTCCTTTCCTTGCACTGACAGCAACCCCTGCAAGACACTTGGAATGGGCGCTGTTGAGTTACGTGGTGCAGTTCAAGCAGATGCAGCAGCAGGACTACCAGGAGGAGGTAGTACCATTTGACACCAACAGCAAGGTTATTGGCAACTTGGTCATCTCTCAGACATATGAAGTACAGGTGCTGGCCACTAACCGTATAGGGCCTGGGCCTCCCAGCAAGCCTGCCACAATCTATGTTGGGGAAGCTGGTGAGTGTATTGACCATGCCAGGGAACAGGATGATTTTAGTAGATTTTTTTCCCTAAATTTAAGGTGACCAGACGTTTCGGGGGCAAAAGTAATAAAATTAAAGAAAAGCCAGAAAGCGGGACATGGACTCCCTCCTGATAGCAGACGAGGTCAGTCCGCAAAGCGGGAACGTGTAACTCAGCAGAAAGAGCATATCACTATGATCTGTTGCAGTAAGTGATAAAAATCTTGGGACAAATAAATGGGCAGAATAGTACATATGTTGATATTTCATCAAACATTTTGGGAACTGTTTGTAAATTTCAGTTCATATTCTCCCAACCACTTGCTGGTGAAGGTGTTTGCATGTACATATGCAGATACGAACAGACACATATCCATTTAAAATACACACCACACTTTTTTAACTGTAAGAGAGCATATTTTATTATTGTCTCTGATTTAGCCATTATAATGAAAACCACCAAGAGTTGGGCTGAACTTTCCACTCTAGACAGTGGCATGCAGTGAATAACTTTCATTGCCTTTAGGGCCACTAAACTATGGAACTCCTTACTTATATTTTTCACCTTGTAGGAATTGCTGGCAACTGTGTTTAGGAAAAAGACACACATTCTATAACCTCAAAATCATGAAGTGGATGAAGCAGAGATCAAAACTGTGCAAGTTAAATCCTGATGAAATGTTGTTACTTATTTGCATTGCTCATCAAAAATGCACATTATTTAAAAAAAAAAACCCAGTGAAACCGTCCTTAACTGTTGGCTGATAGTGGCTAGGATAAAAACGAGGGATATAGTCCTGTGTCTTTGTAGTCATAGGAGAGGGAGGTGTTAGAGCCCTCACTTAAGGAGGAATGACATCTGTGTCCTGTGACAGACCTTTTGTATCAGTTAAGTACATGTTTTATTGAAGATGGACTAATACGACTTGCCATCATGCAACCGAGAGGCAGTTATTAAACATTGCATACAGCAGATATTAGTCATCTGGGCACACAACACCAATGTTATGTTGCATTCTAAATCTGTGGCAGTAAAATCAGTGTTCAGCTAACAGTTAGATGCTGTGAACGTCTGCAGCTTTGTGATTTAGCTAACAGTTATTGTGAAATTTGTGGTAATCATTTGCTGGAGTGCACTGCATTCTGTTATGACCTTTTGTGGTGAACACTGCTCAACCCTTGTGCTTTGGCTTACACAGCTTTTGTCCCTTTGAACCAACCTGCCTGGTGCTGTAAAATTCATAGACTAGTAGTTTGTTTCTTAACATATTTTGCTATACATTAGTAACAGACAACAAGCTGTTATTAAAAGCGCTTTTATGAAAATATAAAGCAATATAAAATAGGCAAGCAGTTAAAATTTACCATATTTTCATAAAGACTAAAACAGATTTAAAGAGCAGTGAGCAGGTGCAGATTCATGTAACTATATTTTATAACATTTAACTGCTGATTCTAGAAGTAGTGACACATTATAGTTTGTGACTTTTGAAGCATTTGTTTTCATGAATATAAATATGTTACAATCCCTTTTGATGGCAAGCACCTTCCTATATTCATAGCCCCCAGTGCAGCTCCTGGCAATGTGCAAGGCCATAAACAGGAGCTCTTCTACCTTAGAGGTCACTTGGGCAGCGCCACCACCTCCTTCTTGGAATGGGGCACTATCAGGCTACAAAGTAAGCAGTTTTGGTCTTGGTAACAAAAGCTTAAGTTTTAATCTTCTGTGGTGTCCCTGTGTTTTCTATGATTCTGTACCTACCAAAATGCACAAAAAATCTGAAAAAACCCCCAAAGGCTTATGAATGAGAATATGATGAAAAATTATGTCTTGTTATTTTTTGTTATAATTTATATACAATTTGACTAGATTGCTTCTATAACTTTTAGAGTGATTTTGAACTTATGCTTCATTTTTAATTTGGGATTAAACCAAATAATGTCAAAACTTCATCCTCATAACTTCAAGTGATGTGCCTTTTTTTTTTTTGGTTGTTGTTGTTGCTTGCTCAGTGTTGTGGCTAATGGCTTGATTGTCTTTGATTGCCTAGGTGCTGTATTTCAAAAATACCAGTGGTAACCCAGTAGAGCAGCAGCAAATCTCTGCAGGAACACGGACTGTTCTGGACAGTTTGGAAACTTTCACTGTCTATATGATTTCTGTGCAAGCTTATAATCTGGCAGGGGATGGACCTCAAAGTCCACTGACAAGTGGCAGACATCTGAAGGATGTAAGAATTGTATATAGCTTTGATCATTCTGCATATTCATTTTGTGCACATAGCGAGTGTGTGTGAGAGAGCGTGATCATAATAATCATGATAGGTGAGCTTGTATAGGCATCCCAGGCAAAGCCACCGCGCTTCACTGAAAAAAACACAAAGGAAAGATGAAAATTCTTTTGCACATTTGTTATGTTAGTGGAAGGTTTAGGGGGTCCTTGCATCTGAATTTTTATGCGCTATCATGGTAATAGTCCAGTCGGGGCTTCCTGCATACAAGGCCAGATCTGTCTATATTTAGTGTGCATTGTTTGTAACAGTTTGCTTTATCCTGAAATGTCCAAATAACTCGGCCTCTGTTTTCCCATTTCTGTGTTCTCCTTCATGATTTCTTTGACAACTGCAGGGAAGAGACTATTTTAAAAATTCGTTTTGAATTTTACAAATCATGTTTAATTAAAATTTTGGTATGAAATATGTTTCCATGATGCAGGATTCCATAATTGTACAAATGTTTGAAATGTTAACTTTTGTGAATTTGGAGAAAGATTGTGATGAACTTAAAACTGGAGCAGAAGAGAAAATTTAAAATTTTTAAATTTTGTTCCAGTGCCAGGGCCTCCAGGACCAATAAAGTTTACCAACATAACCATGCATCAGCTGACAGTCAATTTTATACCTCCAGCTGTAACTAATGGCATTGTCTTGCTTTATGAAATGGAGTATTTTCCTGTCCCAAAGGATCCCTGTGAGTAATGCATTATGTGCCTGTATGTTGGTGTCAATGTGCATGTTTGGTTATCAGACTTGAGACATGCATTTTGTCTGTTCCCTTAAGGCTAACTGAGTGCCAAATCAGTTAAAACTGTGGGTGGGTTCAGCTCATTAAAAGATATCATTCCCCAATATCTGAGCAGTGATTCAATATTTCAATCTTATGTAGACTGTTGAGACCTAATTTCCCTATGTCTTAAGAATCTGCTCATTGACTGGATGATGCCTTGTTTGGTATACAATCAAGGCTTTCATTACAGCTTTATGTGGTACCAGTAGCTAAATTAAGGACAGACTGCATGTACTGTTCCAAAAAAAAAAAAATTAGTATTAAACTGACAATGATAACATATTCTGCTAACTTGCTAGCAATTTTGAACTTAACTATGTGTTCGCTTTAGGTTAGCCTTTAACTCTATTTTAGCTGGTGCAACATATTTCTTGTCTTTGAGGCAACTGAAAGTAAATGCAGAAACTAAATGCATGAAAAAAGTAAGGAGTCTCTTAGGAGGACCTTAATTTAAGACAGAGGTCAGCAACATTGGCATTCTATGATAGGCTTAATTTGTGGAAAAAAAAGATAATTTCTTGCAAGAAAGTGGTAAAGGTACACAATAAGAAAGCATAAAAGATACAATAAAAAATCCAAACTAAATGACAAAACCAACAACTGACCTCAGAAAAAGTTTTTAATTTTGTTCCACTGCTAGGGCACTTAAGAAAGAGAAAATAATGGCATGTTTCTAGCATTTTATGACATTGGTTATTTTTTTTCTGCTCATACAGTTGAGCCATTGCCTCCAAAGAGAACTCTACGTGCAAACGAGACAGTGATTGTTGTGACAGACCTGAAAGAAAATGTTCGCTATGTGTTCAGCATTGCTGCCAATACCTCTGTTGGCCGCGGTAGTGCAAGGACAGCAAATGTATCTACAGGCCCACAGCCAGGTGAGCTCACAAAAATAGTGTGCTGAGGTAGATATTACATGTATGGAATCAAAGTATCCTTGCTGGAAGGCAAGACAAAACATGACTTGGCAGCTGTATGTCTGGGGCACATTTTGGGAAATTTTTCTTGGGTATAGCCTTTACATAACTGTATTTGCTTATTTCATGGCATCATGTGCAGAGGGGTAGCCAGCAGCCCAGCGGTGATTTATATTTGGGCTTTTGTTGCACATCCTTGTGGACCTTTAAGTGCATTGTGAAAAGCATGTTTGGTGGTGACTGATTAGTGCTCTTAGTGCTAACTGGCATGAACCTACAGGAGCATTGCAAAAAGTTTAGCTTTGTGAGGGGTATATAAAGGACAATGTTGGAGATCTGGTTGGCAACACATAGAAAGGGGGGAGAAAGCCATGGTGCTTTGTCATGTGTCACTAAAACAATGTAGAGGGAATACTGCTGTGGAATTTGTCCAAATCCATTAAATAAAAGGGTAGTACATTTGCAGTCTCTGAGTGTGTGGAAGTTACACCATAACCCCACCACCACTCTGTTATACAAGAAAGGATTTTCATATATTATTATTTGGATTTTTTTTTGGCAACTCTGATTGACAGTCTGAGTTAAAGCATGATTTTTTTCTTATACTTAAAAAAGAATAAAGTAAAATAAAAAAGAAATCATATTAGGATGTTTATATCAGGAGAAATCTTAGTTACAGCAGATATACACAGAATAAGGTAGTTGTATCTGTAGTTTTTGACACATGGGCTCCTTCACTATGAACTTTTTCATGAGACTCAAACTGAAATCAGACAGTTCTGTTGCTTTGTTTTTGTCTTATTTATCCATAAGGTACATATTACTTTAATCTGCTTTTTGAATTCAAGACTTCCTTTTTGCTTGTAAAACTACTGCCATTAGTCAACATACTTGGATTTTACTTAAATATCATAGGTAATTCTTCATAGCATACATCACTTTCCAGTTCAGTGGGTGGGCATTAATCTTTTCGATTGATCTGTCATCAAGATTTTATCTGTTTCATCAGGTTCTCCAAGTCCTCCAAGTAAACCCACTGTTAGTGAGCACAACAGTGGCACACTGCTTATTCAGTGGGTTGATGGGGACAGTGGCCGGTCGCCCATCTATGGCTACTGTATTCAAACCAAGAAAGCAGGTGAGCAAAAGGGGATGTTTTATTTTGTGGATGTATTTGTGCAAATAGAGGGAGGCACATGCATCTCTTGCTTTCTCTTGAATGTCTTGAACAACTTGAAACCATATCCTCCCCTTCCTCCCTTATCCAAAAATGATTATGTCAGAAATGCATAAGTGTCTACACACAAATTTTAACAACAATATTTACTTTTGTAAAATGCCATATTTTTGCTTATTTTATCCACATTTTCTTACAGATGAAAGTGAATATGTGACACTTCAGCAAGAGATTACAGGAGAACCTAAAGTGTATATTTCACTGACACTCTTGAATCCTGAAACAAGCTATCAGTTTAGTGTCATTGCTATCAACGACCAAGGCATAAGTCTTCCTAGTGTGCCATCCGATGTTTTTGTCACCCCTGGTCTGGGTAAGCTTTTGTCAAGAGATTTCACTGTTTTTACTGCATAAGCCATCATCAGAACTTTGGCACTCTTTTATTCTGAAGTAATTTGATTTGGATGTTTGTTAACTGTGCAGTGTCTAACATGGTCTGATAAGAATAAAATGTTTTTGCAGCTTTACCTCAGGTAGCAAAGCCTTTCCACACGGAGTGGTGGTTCTTGGTGATCATAGCACTCACAGGTGTCATCATCATCCTTGTCATAGTTTCACTTCTGTGCCTTGTGACTCGACGAAGAAGGGATAACAGTGAGTAGATATCAGAAGTTTGACTGACCGCTTTGCTTTGATGCTATCAAGCATGGATTAATTAAACTAATTTTTTTTTTTTGGTGCATTAGGTAAGAACTTTTTAGTCTCTCAGGTCTGTTTACTTACATGCTTGGCTTTTTAAGAATTCATTTATTCAGCGAGTAAGATTACACAAGGAACAGGTCTTATTCATGGCTGACACTTCACAAATACAATCACACATACAATCACAGATGCACTACCAAAGAAAATAAAATGCATAAGAAAATGAAAAGGTAAATTCCTTTCCTTGCACATGCACATGAGACCACATTCCCCCTCCCACATACATGTGCAAATACATGTGTATGCTTATGTGTGTACACACACTCCTCCTTGCATACAGTTATACTCCCCATACATAATCAGCTCCACCACTGACCACATGCATAGACATACTTGAATATACCTGGGGACATGCACACATGTATAGGCACTCTTGCATAATACACGGTGCTCCCAGAGTTCAAGGAGACACATTTAACATTCAGTCCTAACTCATGCCACAGCGGACTTCAGATCTGCTTTCACATTAAGTACTTTTTCTCGCGCAAGCTTGTCTGTGTGTGTATATATATATGTCTTTTTGCTATTGCTCATTTACAGAAGAAATGAAGAGATCGCAGACTGCTACAACTGTTATGTCTGAACCTTCAGAACCAGAAGAAGGTGGCTTTCCTACTTATGAATTGAGACGTTCTACTAGAAATACAGCACAGAGGAATGGAACAGTCAAGAATATTTATGCGAGGTATGTAACTTTGATTAATTGACACAAAAATGATTTGAAAGGAAAATACTGAAAGCATTAAATAATAACTGACATGCAGGAATGATTTGTTTTGTATCTGCAGTATTTATGCCCTGAAGGAGGTGATGATAGTTAAGGCATTTCTGATGGGCACCCTTGCTGACATTAAGACATCCATAATGATGCATTAATAATCTGAATGACTTCTTTAAATGCTGACAAGAAAGAAAAAGAATGAAGAAAGTTAGATTATGTTTCTTTTACATGTAGAAATTTATTTATAACTGTACCTCACACAGGACACCACCACGACCCAGTCCTGCTAGTGTTGCATATTCAGATGACGATGATGCTATGTCGACGGCCAAGCCACCCATACCTGATGATAGTGATAGCTCTGTCACTGATAAACCCTCTGATTTAGAGGACTCCACAGAGGTATGTATGGCTTGTAGAATCAACCATTTATTTTTCATCAGTTAATTGGACATTATGTTGCTGTCACCTTCCCTCTGGGAAATTCATGTGAACCCCATTAAAATCACTGCTTATTTGTTCTGCCCTTTGTGTTGTTATGGGTATGAAAAGAACTAAATAAAGTATTTGCATCTTTTGAAGAATATTGTTGAATGTTTACAGCACATACATCAATTTTACATGAGAGGTTGTTTTTGAGCGTCACTCATAAGTTTCAGAATGCATCATAGTATTCCATCCAATACCATGTCTTCTACCAAATTTCTTTTTAGTGTGGATTATGGCTTGCATGGTGCTATGTAATATTTTGATGTCATAGTTGTTTTATAACAGAAACATTTTGTTTATTTAGCCAAGTGATGAGGAAAGTGATGCTGAGAGTGAAAAGGTGCCTGCATCACCACCTCCACCAGCTTTCAGCATGGTATACGCAAACAATGACCAAGTGCGCCAGTCGTGGCGCTTCCCAAACTCCAATAATGCTTATGTGTACACTGATAGTGAGGCAGACAGCAGCCATTATGCCATTGGGCTACACAATGGGCAGCTGATGATGAACAACACTGCCCGGGCAAGGACTCCAATGACCGGCTTCTCATCCTTTGTGTAATGAGTCGGTTGACCTGCAACTGTCTTGCTACTGTTGTGTGAGTAGCTTGGATACTTGTTTGTGATTTTTGTCCAAAGAGTTCTCTGGTGAGATTATTTGCCACTCGAGTGTTGATGAGAACAACAGGAGTGTGTCTTTCAGAAGAAAAAGACTTCATTCATTGCTGCTTAGTGGATATTACAGAACTGTGTTGTGTTATTGTTGGGATGAATATTTGAGTGGATGGTGCTCTTTGCTGTGGATGTGAACAGCTGACAGGATTGTGATTGCCAGATCTGTGCCAACCTGTGATACCATTGCAGGAAGGATTTCTTCTTTTGACATGACAGCGATTAAGCATCTTGTGGCAACTGATATTCTGCTTATGGTGCAATGACACTGTCACCATTGAAAAATGTTTAAATGTCATTAATCAGTCAACCACAATGTCCAAGAGATGTTTTACGTACATGTATGTAAATTATTTGCTTTGTGTGCCTTGCCCATTCTGATGAACCATCATTCATCAGGAAAAAAAAGCCTACCTGGTGCAGCAGCCATAAGACTTTTTTTTTTAAATCAGGGAAAACCTTAAATTTCAGATTGAAAATGCAAGTAGTTTTTTCAGTGTGCAAACAAACTTTCATTGTGTCATATTCTATGTGGTATGAATTTTAAAAGAGCAGTTTAAGGCTTACCTGGTATGCAAGAGAAATTATCAGGGGAGTTGGCATTTTTTTACGTACCGCAATTCACCTGTTTGATAGATTTACAGTGAGCAGCCTAGGGCCTTTTTATTGGATTTTTTTGAGGGGAGTAGGGGGGCTGAGTTTTAGATTTTGTGATTCTGATAAGCAGGGGCAACTACTTACTATCAGGGCACATTCCTGGAATAGTCTGTGTATAGCATAGTGTATTTATTTCTCTTTAGCCGCATATGTTGTTATTTTATCATAAAATACAAGAGAAGGGTTGTTATGTTTTGGTAATAGTCAATAGAAATATGCATGAAAGATAAACTACAGGTGATTGGCAGCTCTCAGGTCACGGACAAAACCGCACAAAACTAAATCATTATTTATCGCAGAAGAATTGCAATTTTATGTTTATTTTTATATGAAAAAGTCTCACCAGGGATATCCTATGCTGTGCTAAATGAGAGTGATCAATGATGAACCATGTGCTTATTTTGATCTTTTAAATCTTGGTAATATTCACATATATTCAGAGGGGGCTGATCCCTTTTGTAGAGCTACAGAGACAACTTAAACCCTTGCCCCATTTCCTTTGTGATAGAAAAACTTCCTAGACAAATGACCATGAACACCAGTGAATTTGAAGTGTGCTCAAAGCTGATGAACACCCATCCTGTTCTGATTTTTTTTTTTATTGTCCTCAGAAACTAACAATGATGCATGAGAAATACTTATAGGTTATATACAATGAACAAATAATTAAAGTTCTGTTGTGATTATTATTATATTAAAGGACATCTGCTCTCATCATTTTGCTGAGTATTATTCACATCCTTTATGCAAAATCTCACATCGGATGCTTATGTTCAGAATTAAGCAGGTCTTGTAACTGCCTTTCCACTTAAAATTTTTTTTTTTTTTTTTTTTTTTTTTTTTATCTTTTAGATTTGTTGAGAGTTGACTTGTGGAGCAAGATTAGGTGAAAGAGTTTAGTTAATCTCTTTCACCGTTGTGACAATGGTGTGCTTGTAGTAATGCTAGACAGTTGGCAGCAAGGGTTGTGTGCAGACTGTCAGTAGATTTTTTTTTTTTAATTGCTGCATGTTAATATGAAACAAGCAGTACAACAGAACTATGCAGGGTTAGCAACATCAAAGGGGGAGAATAAAAGGGGAGTGAAGTGCATTTGGCACTTGGTGCTTTGGTTTATCCCTCCCTCTCTCTGGACTGGAACAGTCCAACAGATTTTTTGTGTTTCTAGTTAATAAAAAATATTAAAACAAATAACCCATGATTTTACAGTGGAGAGTGAATACAATCTATTTGTGTGCTTAGTACATGTGCTTGATATAAAAGATTCAGACTGAAAACATCCACATAATGGGGGGGGGGGGGTCCTATTTAATTCATTGGTACATTTAATTCTAATGTTACCTGGTTTACAAAGCATTCTCAGTTTAGACGGAGAACACAGCCATAAGTTTAGATGCTTACATTGATTCTTGACCAGGAGCAAGTGTGATTTTGCAGACTCCAAACATCCCCATCCCATGGCCACTACCCCAATGTAGTAAGAAGGTATATATCCATATCCCACACTTCCATCTTTCTCTAAAAGAACAATGTGTACTGGTGAGTTGGGGTCAATAGGAGTTTTCACTGTAAGAATAATAAAAAAGGCTTTAACCAAGATAGTTTTACTTTCAGTTTCCTCTTGAGTAGCATAACTAACCACCATCACAAACATCCCCTGACTCCTGTATTTTTTCATTTTACTCCTATTTTTCTCATTGTTATTGTTTAGAGTATTGTATTGAGCAGTGGAGGCCTACTTTTTCAATCTCAAATTTTGGAATTTCATTATTAGTTTGTTTTACAGCACTGGAATTTTTGTTGTTGTTATGCAAGGAAGGCCTATGTTTGTTGGGATGATTTTATCATACAGATTGTTTACATTGTTGATGATGTGGTGTGTGCTAGTGACTTCACGTTTTGACTACTGTTGTGAAAAAACAAAAGGTTATAGGTTTTTTTCATCAAATCATGGATTGCTTTAGAAGTAAGAAATGTAATGAATGTGTGCAACAGCCCAGATGATTGTCAAATGGTATAGTTTGCATGTTGATTGGTGTACACTTGAGTCATATTCATGTGGCAATACATGTCCAGAAAGTAAATCAATCCAAAGCTTCTTACAGCTTTGAACCAAAGCCCAAGCAAACTTTTGGCAAATCACACATGGTAAAAGCAGTATCAGTTTGTTTTTCCTAATGTGATGATGTCAAGAATGATTGGCCTTACTTTTCCTCCTATTGAGTTTTAGTTTTCAGATTGTTATGCCTTCAGAAAATGTTTTTATGATGCAACTTGGAATTCAGAACATCACTTTTGAACTCAGACAAAATCCAGAAACATTCCAGAAAAAATAAGGTAGAAGCTGCATGGAAAATCTGTGAAATAGTTCTAGGTTATTTGCAATTGTCCTCAAAAATAAAGAAAATCTTGAAAGAAAATGCCCATCTTTTTTCCTAAATTGATCTGTTTGTCAAGATAAAAGGCATTATAATGGGAGTGCGCCTGTAAAGTGACCAGCTAGGGATTGGATGTCTCGACATTATCTACATAATAGAATTATTAGCACAACAATAGGTATAGACAGATCTAAATTTTGGCCTATTATTGGAGAGAGTGTCGATCAAAACCCTAACAAGTAAACATTATAAAAGATAATATTACCTTTGATATAGGCGGCTACCAGTGCTTTTGAGTGTGAAGTGCACAAGTAAATCAGTTTAGGTGTAAATGGCTAGCATTGTGGATATTTGAGAAGCCAACCTCAAGATGCAGGAAAGGGGGTTTAGGTTTGATGGGTAAGGTGGTAGTGCATGCAGAATGTGTGTGTGTGAGACAACAGCAGGCCTCATAAACCCTGCTCATGCCTTCTTGAGTTTCTAGTTCTGGTGAAGAAGTGTTTACCGCAAGTATTCTCGACACATTTTAGCCTGCTCTTGAGTGTTTTTAACCATGGCATTGCTTGTAGGTCTAGCTGCATTTTAAAAATATTTTCTCATTGTAGAAAGCACAATTATTGCTGCATTGCTGCTGGTAGCACTTTATCTTGGTGTGATTTTGAAGGCTCGTTTCTTCCCGTTTATTGAAGCCGTTCACGATCGCCTGAAGACCCTTATGTTCGTGAATGCATTAAAAAAATGGGGCGCATGTGTGTGTGTGTGAGAGAGAAAGGATTTTCTGGATTTGTTCGTCAACTAGCAAAGGGTGAACATGATCAGTGGCCATCAGGGAAGCACCACGCCAAGTCTTCTGCTTCTGATTCCAAGAAAACTTGTGCATTGTATATTTTGTATAACAGGTATATCTGTATATGATTGAATGTAGTGTTTCTGGTTCAAGACACCTTGATACTCTGTGTGTGATTGCACGTGCATTTCCACTCCATTGTGTCAACAAAGGCCTGTGCTCCAGCCCTGATCACTTCCCCACTGCATTTTTTTATCGTCGCTATTGGAGGACATGGATCTTAGAACTTGTGTTTATCAGTTGTCGATTTGTTCATTCTAATGAACAGTTATCATTCTACAGTTATCAGCATAAGACTTCTCATGAGTTTGATTTTATTGATATGATCCCACGATCAGCCTTTGTGTGCAGGTGGTAACTTCTGCAACAGAGCGAACTATAGAGCAGCTTAGCAAGGTCCTGCCACTTCTTGCACGTGTATGCTGAGTTTCAGTCTAGTGTGACTACAGACCTGATTTTAATTTATTTTGATCAATGAATATTAAAGTAAATCTAAACTTTTTCAGGCCAGTGTTTTTTTTAATTTATTGATTGTTTTCAGTTATTTGTTACGGATTTGATGTCTTCGAAGAATGTTAATAAAAGGAAATATTTTCGCTTGAATATTGTTTTCAATAAATGACTTATGGTACAAGTGGAGGGAGATGAAACATTCATATTGCCAAAAAGTGTAGTTCGAAGGTCAATATACAGGTCTTTTTTTTCCCCACTTTCTTCCACATCTGTCGATACCTAAACTTCACATCTACTAATTATGTCCATTTTTTCTCTTAATCAGATGTCTCTTATATATGTAAGTAAACTGTTTTTGTTTTTCTGATTTTCCTTCCTTGATTGGGCCAGATCTTTACACAGCTTACAGTGGTGCTGTCTTTACAAAGGATCGGCTGAGCAGTCCTTACAGCTGGACTTTTTGTCATCAGTTCTGCGAGGATTAGTTGTCCTTGGTTCAGATCTCGTCTCGGGCACCATGCTCTTTCTCTACATGTGACATCTGTTTACAGGGCTGAATATTTGCTGTGGTATAGCCTTCGATGTTGGCTCAGCGTTAAAACATTAAATCCCACCCACCCCCTTCCTTTGGACGTGTAAGATTCACTATCAAGGTGGTTAGGATTTCTGTCACAATAAGTTTCCGTCGAAATGAAAATAAATCAATATTATAGTTTTATAGATCCTTTAGTGTTTCAGGTTTTTATTTTTAACACCTTTAGCTATTCTCATGCAACCGAAACAAGGGTCCATTGCGTTTCCATCTGTAAGGTTTATAATTTAAAGAAAAGTTCGTTCGCCATCTCCAAAAAAGCAGTGATTCTCGGAATGACATCGATTTGGGAAATGTATTTTATATACATTGCAAAATCAAATTTGTAAATCCAAAATGTTTTATGTAGTATTGATCACCTCGATAAGGGAAAAAGGATGGGAATGCAGCTAGGCTTCTTTTCCCACGTTGCTTCGAGGAGGGAAATAATGTACCGAATTACCAATTACCTGACACGTGATCATTCACTGAGTTGGGGCAGTGCTAAAAGAATGGCGAATCAACATCTCGTCTTTCCCCAGAGCCCCAATGAACAACGCTGTCTTAACCATAGGTGGAGCGGGCATTCATGTGCGTGCACACACTCTAACATACATACAGCACGTGCGGGGTCAAAGTGTGTGGTACTGAATGGGTTTCACCAAAAAAAAGCCTACATGCATTACATACGGTGACTGCCATATAAAAGTGAGTCCATGTTGAGGACCATGCGACCGCAACAAAGAAAAATAATGCAATTTATTTATAATGTCTTCCCCCAGCTCCAGCCGAGCTCAACGCGCTTTACATAAATGAATACATCTGCGCGTGTGTTGATGTCCTCTACGAAGAAGACAGCTGTCTCTGATGGCGGGAATAGTGCCTACCCTTCTGACTTCTAGACATAGGCTAGGTATACACAGCTGAGTACTAATTAGATGGCTAACGCGTAGCAATCAGCTAAACATCTCATTTCAATGGCATTTTAACTGACTGCTTGAAATTAACCATTCAGCTATATAGCTCCTAACGGTTCTCAAGGACACGAAGATGAGTGACCATCCAGTGCTAACATCGATGAAAGAGGATCGAGACACTTCCCTCTCCTGAACCACCATCACCCATCCACTCTCTGTCCTTAGGAAAACCGGTTGATGCCACTCACCATCCCGTCGCTTCGTTCTCCCTGGGCTTTGTCATTCTGGGATTTGTTGTCCCTTTTCTTCAGACTGATTGAGATGGAGGAGTCTGATGAAACTCTAAAGGGACTAGGTGAAGAGCACTGTTCTTACAAATCATGAGCGTTGAACTGCGGGAGAGGGTTAATTAACAACAGCAGTTGTTTGGGCGCGCAATGCAGAAAGGGTAGTCCGTCAGCGAGAGAGAAAGAAAGAGCTTTCGTGTGTGTGTGTGTGCAATATCAGCTCACGGACGGACTTCAGACACCCGCTGCTGAGCAGAACAGAAGGAAAGAAGGAGACGATTAGCTGATGAAACAGTTGTCCTCGACAGTCCCCGGAGAAAAGTGACACCAGACTCATCATCCGGCTAGAAAATACGAAGATAGAAGGCAGGGGGTCCCATGTTGACCAGTGCCTGACAAGGGCAGCGAACTGTCAGTGGTTGTCCGTCTATCCCTCTCCCGCCGACGACTTCAGATTATTGACGATATTTCGTCCAATATTCAGTGCACGTAGTTCACAATCGGACAAAGCAGAAACTTGAGGCATGACTGTCATTCACTGGTCTTTACCGAGACATAACGAAGTTAACGGCACGGGGGGAAAAGGGAGATCGCTGCTGTATTAACGATTGGCATAATAAAGAAAAAGGTAGAAGAAAAGGGAGTATTGTCTGTTTTCCCGGTGGTTAGTGTCTAAAGGCGTGAGAAAAAAAAATGTAGTTGCAAGCGATGAGAAAATCACTTCGTGTCGACAGAAAACTCAACAGTATGAAGTCGACATTTCATGTCAGGATTTCACATTAATGAGCTGTGTTCAATCAGCTAAAGATCCTGTTGTGGGCATGACAGTATGTGAAAACACGCACGTGGCGGGTCACATGGCCAAAGAAGACCAGCTTTCGTCGCTTGACTGTTTCCCCACCTTCTAAAAGCTCAGCTGACAAATCATCAACGCCTGACAACTTTCCTCCCTTCAGACTGTGCATAGCTCTTTCGACCTCCTCCCGTAGGAATAGTAGATCAGCAGGTTCACTGTCTCTAGCCTGGTTGTTTTAGGGATATCTGTGTTGGTCTTCAGCTGTAAGTTGTACAGGTCTTTGCAGAATTCAGTCCATCGGTTGAGTATAGCATTGCTTTGTGTGAGAAGGTGGCCATTGCTGTCTTCGATGACTGAGGTCATGTTGCTGATCTGTCTTAGTGAGGGTCCTTAGTAGTTGGTTGTCCTTTTTACTGTCACCTCGTCCCATTGTATCCTACATGTCCGGCATTGGCTCTCAACACCAAGAAGTACGTCATCACATTATTGTTTTAAACTAGTTATTTATTAATACTCTTGAGCTGACATTATGGTTGAGCTGATTGTCTGCTGTTTATACTCAGGTAAGTGAGTACACACCTACAATTGAAATGAGTGAAAACAGCATTATTCTACAGTCCATTTTACCCCTCACTCGGGAAAAATGGTCTCGAAAAAAATAGCAGCCGACAGATATTCTCTCCACCAAAACCCAACTAACGATGGAAGAGCCAGACACAGACTGTGCCGGACTCTTTCATGCATAAAGCAGGCTGTTGCTCTTCGTTTTGATCGTTTTGCTTTATTTCTGCGACACACCATCAGAAATGGTTACTTCGGCAAGAGCAGTCAACTGTGAAAGCGACTTAGAGTCCACTCAGAACTTCTCTTTGATTCCAATCGCTCTTTATCAATGTCAATGAAGCTGAAATCGTGTGGTTCACATGAAATGTTCACACCATCAGCTGCCCCGCATATACGCAGATCCGGTTTGCGCATGTTGTTATTATAAACCACTAAACTCTGAGTGGGTGTTGTCATAGGACACCAATCTAAACAAAATACCTTCATTAAAGTTTAGCCTTCGCTGCTGGTTGCATCGAGGGAGTTTTGAAGTCGATGGTCTTCAACAGAACGCAATCTCGCAACTACTCCTTAGTCAAGAGCACTAACCACCAGGATTGCTTGGGCAATATTGTGTGTGTGTGTGAGAGAGAGAGAAGAAAATGAAAGTTAAAAAAAAAATTGAAGTGCAGTTGTAGATAAAAATGTTCTGGTGAAGGTGCAGAAAATGAGCTATGAAGATGATCTTAGTGCCGGAGGAAGAGAGCAGGCGAATTCTGTGATAAATTCTTGAGACCACAGAATATTGGTAACAGAATCCAGTGGCCTTTACAAGAAAAGTTCAGTACAGAAAACGTGTGGGAAGCCAGAACCTGGAGAGGAAAAAATAAAAATCCAAACTGGAAATTATTACGAAAAAAGTGAAGGTTCCCTCCCCAGGGCCGCCGAGAGCCAGCCCGGGCCCCGGGACAGACGACCTCTCCGGGCCCCTTGTACTTGTAATCGTAAATTATTTTCCCAGTATATAATGTATGTTTACAATTCGAATCTCAATATCTACACTCGAACTCAACTTCTGCATGTGTAATGCTTGTGTGTTCTGTCCTTAGACCTTTCTTTAAAAGAAAAAGAAAAGGAGAAGAAGAAAAAAAAATCCACTGACCAAGGCCGGGCCCCCTTGACAGCCGCGGGCCCGGGTACACCAGACCCCCCTGTCCCCCCCTCTCGTCAGGCCTGTCCCTCCCATCCCAACACATACATGCCGAAAATATTTTGATTGAATGCTGATGTTTAGCAAAGTTAGTTTGTAAGTCAACATTGATCAATATTCTTAAAAAAAATCACAGTTCAGAAACTTAATTTTCAGGCTAACTTTAATAACCCGTTTGCCCCGTAAAACTGTCAGACCTGAAGGGGATGGCAGGAAAGGGGAATCCTGTGTCACTCTGAAGACTGGGAAGTATGTCGCATGGATTGCTACTGTCCACGCTTGGTCTCGTTATGGGACCCTGATGTATTATTCCGATTTCTTTCAATGTACCGTCCTTAAATGACTGCACAGCCAAGCTTCAATCATCAGTTTTTGTAAAGAGGTTGATTATTTCCTCCTTTAAAAAAAAAAACCTGATTTGTGAAGGCGGGGGAAGTGTCCGTAATGCAGAAAATTGAATCGCGAAATTTGGTTACTGACGTCACTTCCACTTTTTAATTTGTAGCCAATGACGTCGAAGGTGAAGAAAAAAAAAAAAACCGTTTCTTTGCACGTTTCTTTGTGGATATCAAACTATAGAGGCCACTGCCATATCACCACGTAAGTTCGGTTGATGAAAGTAAACTAAGATGGCATCTGCAAAGCAGCATATCTCTGGTAGAGAGGAGTTTGGGGTTTGGTAGACGAAGAAGCAGAAAACTCAGGATAGCAATCACAAGTGTTTTTTACGAGTATTATGTCGACGTAGCGAGGAGGAAATGGTCTGCGAGGGAATTACACAAGCATCATATATATTGTGATGATCTCTTACAAGACATGACGATCGGAAAGTAGTTTCATCAACCTTGCTTCACTCAGTCCTGCTGGAGGTCTTCGCCATTCCCAAGAAATGGTGAAAAACAAAACAAAAAAGCAACCCCCCCCCCACCAAAAAAACAAAACAAAACAAAAAACAAACAAACAAAAAACAAAAAAAACAAAACAAAAAAAAAACAAGCCGCAAAACAAAAACTAAAATTAATTCTGCTATGAGAGGAGAGTTCAATACTTTCTTTGACTGCAGCAGGTTACAGATAGAGTGGGAGGGCGCTGGGGAACTGGTTGTAGTCGCTATGATTGTAAGCACTGACGACAGAACTCCTACCTTCTAGTTTCGGGAAACCTTCACTCACTCTCTTCCACTCATCTCCTCTTATTAAACTCGATTGTCTGTGAGCAAGTATATAGAGACGACCTGTGATTGCTAGCGGTGAGATGACTAAAGTTAAGCCAAGGTCCGTGCTTGAGAAGCACTCTTTGTGAGATCTCTCATTCCTTAGTTTTCTTTTTCATCATATTCGCGTCTGACGAGTGCTCAGGTGTTCCGGCATTCTTCATGAGCAGGTTTTTCTATATTGTGTTTATGTCTGGTGACGTGTCTCTATCCGCTTGTTTGGTGATTTTTTTTAGTCTATTTCTGTATGTGTTCTAGAAACTTTGTGTCTGTATTTCTTTGTGTGCTTATCTTTTTGTAAAACGCATCGAACCTTTTGTTAAGTAGGGAAATATGTTACTTAAGTTTTCTTAATAATAATAACAATAATAATAATAATTATTATTATTTTCGGAAATCTGCATTGTAAACATCTTTTTATATAAACTCGCCTTTTCTCATTATTATTTGCACATTTTTAATAAATTATTCTGCCCGGCTAACCTGATTTGTGTTTATTTGCCTAATATTAGTTTTCGATTGCTTTTTAAAAAAAATATTTAACATTATTCGCAAAAACTGTAATCAATGTCTTTCTTCAAATGTCTTTCTCGAATAAAGCTAACATATGAACGTACTAAAAGAGATGTTGCACTCTATAGGAAACAAAAACAACAACAGTTAATAAGCTTAGAGCAGATGATGATGATCAGGAGGATGGTAAAAAAATTTAATATTCAGCTACTTGGGACACATTTATCTGCTTACCTGCGATTTCTTAAAACCAGTTCTTAAACTTACAGGCTTTATGTGAATAAATGAGCGAATGAATGCTGTCAGTCACATGATGCGATTTTTCTAGATAATAGAAAGCGCTTCATTACCAAGATAACACAACTCTGGAGATACTAAAACATGTCTATATTTAGCAAACGAGAGAGAACAAACATTTATCATTTAGATCGGTTACGGAAGATGGCACGTGAGATAGAAGCTGACCAGTGCGATAGAAATCAAAATGGCGCTCGACCGTGACGTCACAACAATGGCGGCGTTGCAGCCATCCGTGTCACAGGTGTGATAACAGACGCTCATCCAAATGCCCTTCACGTGCATTTGCGTACATCCGTGCTGTTCCTGTTTCTCGCAAATCCGGTAGACGAAGCGGTCTGCAACACAAACCAAGTCACATGCGACACAACCTGTGGTTACAGCAAAAATATTAGAAATAGCATCACACTTGAGGTTTATTCTTAGTATTGAACTAAACATGCAGGATAAATAATAATAACAACGTTTTAGCGCATACTCTTTATCTATATTAATGTTATATTTCCTGACATGTTAGAGACCTGTCACTAATACATATAAGTACATATTTTCTTAGAACACTAATCTATTAAACAAAGCTACATCCAAGAGCGAAAAATATTATCTTTAAAGAGTAATATTGCGCTAAAATGTAGATCGAGGTTGTCTCATATAACTTTTTTGTTCACTGCTAATTTAAAAAAAAATTGTGCTATTTATTTTAAATAAAATATTATTACAGCTTTATTTTAATCCGATTTTAAACATAAAACCAGGCGATAACTAAACTAATGAATTACATCTGCTTATGTCTCTCTATATATATTTCAATTTTTTGTTTGATATTTCATTTTGTTACGTTTAAATATATTTTAAATACAGTTATTACTTTATATTATGTAATTTTATATTTAATTTATTTTTATTTGGTATTTTATTCTAATAAAATTTTTAGTCCTTTATTTACTTTTGGTACCCTTACACGCGAAAACAAAGTATAAATAAATGAAAAATAAAAAGCTTTCATTTACAAATTTATTTTTTAAAAATAAAATCAAGCTAAATATTGGTGCAGACAGTGGCGCCATAGTATGATTATTTTGGCTTCTTTTTATGAATTCAGAATTTTGTTTTTATTGATTTGGTGTGTAAGATGGACGCTATACACTTTTTTTGTGCTCCTTATCTTCATAGTTATAATAATCATCATGTAAAACAGATCGAGTGGTTGCTGATATCTACCCCCCCAAAAAAAAAACAAAAAAAAAAAAAAAACAAAACAAAAAACCCATTCAATTCCGACAAATTGTTACAAAAAGTTGCCGTCGCTCGACCTCCAGCACACGTACCCGTACACTTCTCGCCTACACGTCGCTGATATCAGACTCTAATATTGACTTTGTTGCGGGTATCTTCTAGTACGCCCTCTTTTACAGTACAATGACCCTTTAAATTGATTGATCAATCCCGGCAATCTCAATCCTGTCTCAGCAGACCATACAAATAGTTCGTCTTGCCTACGAATAAGAGACAGCAAGTCGTAGTTCTTAATTTCGCAAACAGCATAATAAAGAGAGAAAGAGAAAAGAAAGAAATAAAGGAAAAAAAATGAAGGATGGAGGATATAATAAAAAGAAACGAGAAGACAGGAAGGAAGAGACAGGCGTCTTCTTTGGAGGTGATCGCTGAGCAGTTTGAAGACGTGCATGCTTTGGTTTCAAGCTCGAAATAGAAAAAAAAAATCCATCGTGATTTCCCTGCGACTATTACATGCTTCGAGAGATTTACGATTCGTCGAAAGCCGCTCAGCTGCAAGGAAGGGATAGAATCATGACTTGCGATGGCGAGAATTACTTTATGGACATTGTGTGCTAGTTTTGCACGCTTAGGTCTTCCAACATCCCCCGGGAAGTCTTAAGAAGTCCCGTCTCTCTCTCTCTGTCCTCCGTCCTTTCCATCTTTATTTCTCCATTCCTTTCCTCCCTTTGTATTTTCTCTCTTCTTGGTCCTGCTTCTCTGCTCAGATTTTCTTTTTGATTTGTTATTGCTGATTGCCAGAAGATAACCACACTAATTTTTTTCAACGTCAGAGAAACGGATAGGATGAGTCGACATCCGGCAATGTCTCACTCAGATATACCTGTCACATTTATCTCCCCCCTTCCCTTATTCGTCCTGCTACACCACTGTACCTCAAAATTCCCAAGCAAAAGGCATAACTATATAACAGCAATGTAAGATGCAGATAATGGGAATTTTGGGGTGTTCCGGAAGGACAAATGATAGGGAAGAGAGTGAGAGAAAGTGTGAGTGTGTGGATATATTCATAAATGTGTTTGAAGTGTATTGGTATGTATGTGTATAGTTTCTTGGTACATGTGTGAATAGAACTTGAAGACAACAGTTCTTGCATTGTTTATTACTGGATTGTATGTACAGCA
Source organism: Pomacea canaliculata (assembly GCF_003073045.1). NCBI lineage: Eukaryota > Metazoa > Mollusca > Gastropoda > Architaenioglossa > Ampullariidae > Pomacea > Pomacea canaliculata. Next base: position 31,368,639 of record NC_037590.1, on the reverse strand, counting down.
GTTTTAAAATGTGTAGTTGCTTTGATGCACCCTTGATGGAGCTCTGCTCTTCAATCAATCAATCAATCAATCAATCTCTATCTGTATGTGCACAGACATGTTTTCATGGATGATGATATGGTCAGTAACTAGTTCAGGAAGACATGGTTGTTGAGAAATGATCGAATTACTGCCTTTTACACCCGGAAATGAATCGGTTGCCATGTTGTCAGCAAAAGAAGTATCCGCTCGTTGCGACAAATGGATCTTTGCACGCGCAGTCCCATGTCTCACTTCCGAGCCAGGCTTTCATTTCAAGCAATGTCCTCGGGGAGACTGATTTCCGTTAAGTGGGAAACCAATCAATGATCATCAGTAGGTTGTCTGGTATTAAGGTAATCTTTTTTGTCAGCTGAGTCAACACTCTAAGCTAAACGTTTTCACTTTCTTGTCTGCACACTTATCTGTTACTAAAGGCAGATTTTTTCTTGACAAAACTGAATATAATTTAGAGTTCTGAAATATATCCTAATTTGTCCTAATGAGCAGACGCATTAGCATAAATTTGAATATATTCACAGGTATACAAACATATATAAATATGGATCATAATCTGTCTTTAATAGGACATTTCACAGCAAATTCAGACATGTAAAATGTGTCTTTTGTGACAAAAATGTAACACCCATGCAAGGATTTTTTTTAGCACGACTGTACTCTTAAAGGACCGGCTGAGATTTGATAAATAAAGTGAACGCTTATTTGTTGTTTTTTTTTTAAAGAAAAGAAACTGTAGACAAATGAAACAGTTCTCTAGAGTAGTATTGTTCATGGTTTCCTGTAATAAACTCTCCACTGGAATAAACTGCGTGAACTGCGATGTCCTATTCAGGATAAGTATTACTGGCTAGTATATTACCATATAGACATTCATTAAGTGAGCTTGATTATCAATGTCATTGAAGATTCGAGCCCCTGGATCTTACTGGGTGATCTGACATGTAGCCTTATTAACTGCCAAAAACGTACAACCCAATCTTAGAGCAATGAAAAGAGAAATCTCTTGGAATGTAAAATGACAGACACACATTGGTTTTGGAAAAGCACAGCCAGCTATTATCTGACACTTATTTGATTACGTGAGCGGTTGTCAATAATTCATTCAATCATAACGGCGATTACGATGTGGAAAATACAAAAAGAAGAAAAAAAACCCCACAAACAGCTTTATAGCTGTGTTCCTTTAGCTCATAAGTTAAAAAATTTAATTGGTGGTATAGAAAAGGTATTTAAAAAAAACTAAACTCATCTATTTGTTTATCAAAATGTTTTCCCCCTTTCTGAATTTTAAATTCTCAAAATATGTTTTTTTAAACTTAAGAATTTTTGAAATCTTTTCATGTCTAAAATCATACGATGAATTTTCAAAACGAGGTACACCATTTCAACAACTGTTACTTCTCGAAATTCCAAGAAAATAAGAAGCAAAATCTAATTTTGAGAAAACTGTACCCTCCGGTTTAATCAGAGCTCCCTGTGGCAAATGTGAGCTAGAAATCCCTACTCACAGCGGGATCATTCGTTTACTAACATTTCACAGCATCTCGCTCAAACGCGGTAATTTGTTTAAATTAGATAACTCACACCCAACTCTTCTAGAGTACTGCCCCCCTTGACAAGCTTTAGATAAGAACGTGCCCGTGCATACCAGAGTCTCCGGTGACTTTGATGCAGTATCTGCTGCCGGAAGCACAGACTGTCGGCCTCAGCCTCCCACTGACACAGTCCGGATTGGCCATTGTATTACACTGCAGGCACTTGATAGTGGTGTTGGCTGCAGGGTGAGACAGAACTGACTATGATTTCATGAAGTAACAGCTTAGTTCATGTTTACCAACACCAGCACACTCACATCTGTACATCCATAACTAACATACCCATTCAAACATTTTCTAGTGAACAAAAAGGTTAGAACACGTATCTGTGATAGCAGTCACAGCAATGGCAGAAAATGAAAAATGTGTGTGTGTGTGTGTGTTTTAATTCACAGAAGCAATGGAATATCACATTTATTTAAAACTCCCGATTATCTATAATTATTGTAACACAGGAAGAATCACTTGATACATACTCGTGACACCCATTTCCTGTGTGGCAGGTCCTCGCTTGAGCAGCGCCATCTGGGTCCAGCTCTCCGGAAGAACGTAACCTGATTCATAAAACAAAATTTGATGAGATACTGATGGAGGGATCAATGGTTTGGACCTTAGAGACTGTGTAGTCAGATGATTGTGTCCGGTGAAAATGGTCTCCCCTGTCTAGGTCACTATGTCACGACCACGCACGAGCGAGCAGCGCGTTACTTCTACCCTTCATCAGTGGACCCTGAAAATGCTTCATAAGGGACTACAGATTTTGTGATTGATAGGTCATACAATAAAGAAATGATGAAATTTACTAATTCATAGTTTAAAGAATTCGGTGCACCGTTATTACTAATACCAGACTGTTTTGTGTGTTTATTTTATACTTTTTGTATTGAAAAAAATAATACAATTTATACAATCGTAATTTCTTAGACATATTAACACACACACACACACACACGAATAGGCACAAAAATACAGTCAACAAAGGACACTAAATAGTTCCAAACTATGAATTAATATAAGATTTTTCAAAACGCAAAACTAATTCAGACATATCCTTTAAATAATAAGACTCTAAGTTCCATATTTTTTAAAGCCTGAAACGAACCAGAAAATGAGAAAAAAAAAACCAAAAAACTACTGCGTCACGAACAACAGGAAGGCAGAAGAGTTTTCATACACTTTTTTTCCCCCGGGAAGCTATTTCTTGGGACAGAGCATCAATTTTCCACAGAAGAAAAGGAACCGTCTGGAATGAGTGACTAACGCGTGTGAATCCGCCATTGATGGAACAGGTTTCTAGAAAACGGACGCAGTAAACAAAGCTCTGTTTCCCTTCTCCGCCTCAAGCTGCCAGAAATGCTGTTACCATATCCTGCGTCTTGTGTCTTCCTATGGTTTCTAGAAAGGAGCAAGCCGTACAGGCAAGACACTGAACTAGACTCACTGTAATGTTTATGATGTTCGTACACCACCACCACCACCACCACCACCACCACCACCACCACCACCACCACCACCACCACCACCACCACCACCACCACCACCACCACCATGACGTCATACCTTTTTTGCGTTATCTGTTTCATCCACCACTCACTCATCCATTCTTGGGTCGTGCATGCATATGATGTTGCATGCTACTAACGAAGCATTATCTCACCGCTAAATACTTTTTCTCGTCGATGCTAATATATCTAGCTTACAAAATAGAGAGATATGGTTTTTAAATGTTTCTTTTCGTGCACGAGACATGTTCATACCCAGGTCGCGGGAGATAAATGGTTGCGGAAGCTTCTTCCTGAGATAAAAAATGTCAAGAGATCTCGGAAACCGGAATTTACACGGAATAAAAGTTTTCGAGGAGAGATGCATGTGTTTTGTCTCAGAAAAAGTTTGATGGTTGAAATGTTAACATTGTGAGACTCGACGTGGCAAAGGGGAAAATTAAAAACTGCATCTTTGTTGTGTTTATGTTATCTCGACATTCATAAGCATAAGGTGTAAATATAAGATAAAAATCAATTTAGAATAAATACGAGTAAACTATATTATAAGGGCGACCTAGACTGTAAATTTGGATTCTCAATGTTCGGTAAGTTCATAGAATTTAACTGCGACGAGGCATTGCAAGCAGCTAACAGTGGGGAAGACATTTTCTTAGCTTTAATCTATTGGTGAAGGACGCATAAAACGATGTTCAATATTTACATTGAATTCAAAAATTGTTTTACTTGGAAATTTTATTGCAGTGATTTGAACGTGTACAACAGAAGCATTACTTGTGAAATACGGGATTCATTTTCTGTTGTCGGATTGCCTCCCCTTGGCGTGGCATGACGTTTGCCACTTGAGGCGCTGCGCGCTGTTCTGTCCTCGTTACTCATGTCGTCGAGCCTGACCTCTATAGTTATATTTACTGTCTGTGGGCTGCTCCAATAAAACCTACGTGGCCACTATCATAGAAACCTTATTGCTTGGTTCTAAAAGACTTCTTATCCACAGAATTCGCCACAATCCAAAGATTAAAGCTTCGCGAAACGCTTTTCTGTGTTTTCTTGTCTTGTTTTCACTGCGGGGTAAAACGTCACTTCCTTTGTCCCCAACTTGGTGCAAGCTGCTACTAGAGGGGTTAACAAAAGCTCTTTTACGTTTGTCTGGTACAAAGGCTTGCATCCCGGAGGATGAGGCTCAGTAAGAGTAAAATGAATTCTCTCTGGTTCCGACCCCAAGACAAGCTTTAGATTCTGATTTGATTTGTGTTTTGTTATTTAAAAGCCTCTGTCGTCTGCATCTGCTGGGAATCGGTCTTTTTTTAATCCGTTGAATGGCTGCCTGGTCGAATATCCTCTGATGTTCTCAGTAAATCCCTCTTGCTTTGATAAATCAGTTTCAGGAACACAAGCTGAGGGTGTGAAACCTCTGGGTTCCCTAGAGATAGAAACCACGTCCAGATGAAGAGTTAACACATGCTGGACGGGAAACTAAAGGAGATACGTTAAGAGCAAACATCCGTCAACCTGTCTACATATTCTTTTGCTGTCTTTTTTTCTTTTTATTAACACAGGCGGATTTGTTGTATTTCGTTTTCTTTGGACTGCCTCCGCCATTAATCTACTCTTTTACCCACCAGGGGCCTGCATCAGAAGGAATCAGCGCCTACGACATTCATTTGGTAGGAACTGAGTTGCTCTATGGAGTATTGATGGTGTAAGATGTTTAGTTCATAAATACAATAATTTCATGCCAAAGGATTACTGATGTTTTTCATTCATTGTGTTTGGCTTGGAAATGGCAGCGAAATGCATGGTTTAAATCCACTGCTGCGATGAGGAATACATTCCTAACATTATTTAGTGGCAAACACTTTGTTTGAGACAGTCTTTCTTCTTTGTCCGAGCATGCGTGCTCGCGTGTCTCACAAGGTTTTCAAATTTTGTAACTTCTTATCTGCACGCAAGTCTGCATTCATGTTTTCGTGTTAGAAAACCTTATCCCTTTTTTGTTCACCCGCCTTTTTGCACTTGATGAAATGTCCTCTTTCACTCCTCCCTACCCCTAGCTGATGCCTCTTTTAATTATGTCTTCTTTCGCAGAATATCTCGGTTTTTGCAGTATCAAGCAACGTCTACTTTGAGATTTCCTATTTGTCGAATATATTTTTTAAATTTTGTTTTTATTTATTTTTATTTGATACTTTTTTGGTTTTTGTCTTCTTGTCATATCTACTTACATTTTTTCTTATTGTACACAAGTAGCTTTTCCTGGTTTATAAACTCCATCCTTTGTCTCTAAGCCATTTCCCTGTTCTTCGGACACAATATTCTCGATTTCAGTTGGCTCTGGATTTCATGTTTTGGGATTGAGTTTCATTCCTGACCTTCAGTATCTCCTGTCATTTATCCTAAGTTTCCTCTACTCTTTGTTTATTTCTTTCAAACTATAGCATTTTTTTACCTTATCTAATTAATTGTCTCTGTTGTTGTCTCACTGCGAAAAAGGCTTAAATATACCGATGACGTATATCAGATCCACAAGTTAGCCCAAAACTTCAGCAACTGATGTGTTTTTCAATACTTGAGTAGGAAACGGATAACCTAGCGAGTAGATCAACAGCGTACAAAGCCCAAAGGTAACCGCACTACCCGGTTCGATACCCATGTCACGTAGCGTACTTACCCAGCTGCGTCAGCTGCAGAGTACTTGACTTATAAGGCAGCGAGGGAGAGAAAGTGATCACCGCCATCCTCAAACCCTAGCCCCGAGAATTGCTAACAAATTCTGATACAAGTCAGGCATAAAGTCTGTATTTTCAAGGAACACAGACCACGCAATTACTGGATGCAATTTGGTGAGGCTATAATCCACTTTACCTCCAACGAGTAGGCTAAAGTGGACTGAAATGAGAAAAAGTTTATGTTTGTAGGGTGGAGGGAAGGATGAGGCGTTAGAGACCTCAACTTTCTCGGGGCATTCATTTTAAGGTGCCCTCTTCTGTCCTTCGTTGTCTTACCTTCCCCAGCCCTGTAAGGAGTGAGGTACCCATTTCTGCCAGCTGGGTGGACTGGGAGACGTTTGCTGCGCTAACCGCGCTTTGTACCACCTGTAACCACTCGGCCACCCGCTTCTCATCAGGCATATACCTTGAGATAATCTAAAGAAAACGATCAGCTACTGATAAAATAAAAAAGATATGCTTTCTTCGTGCGTGTATACATTTTACAAAAATTAAAGGTTTTTTTTATCATTCGCCTACCTTAGTTTTAACATGGCATTCTTATCTAATTGCAAAATTTTCGAAATGTCATTTTCGTGACATTTCTGTAACGCATTTTTCGACAATTTAGTCTTGTATTTGTGACAGTGTTGACCTTTAGACTTGGCTTTGTGACATGTGGGCATGACACTCACGCTGACAATATTTCTTCGCCTGGGCTTACCATCTAAACTTCCAGACGGCTTATAGTGTTATTCTCTCTATCTCGTCTCAACTTTCTCCTGTCGTCTCATTCCCCACACTCTATTACGCCCACTGTCTGTCCTCTCCTCGTTCTTTCTGTTTTTTTTTAAAAAAAATTTTATTTGAAGACTTGTTTATTTCCTCTGCCCAGGCTTTTTCCGCCGTCCGTTTCAGAAAAAAAAAATGCTTATGTGTGCTTGAGTGTGTGCTGTGTGTGTATATACATAAATATACTCAGGGTGCCTGTTGGGGTAGATGTACGTGTATCTACATATTCTAGCGTGGATTGCCACTATATGTATTTTTAAACTGTTTTTACAGCCGTTTGTATATTTGTGTGTTTCAATACTTTTAATTCCATTCCGTTTTTTTCCTATTTCCCCTTCTCCAAAGTCTCCTGCAAAGACTGTCTGATCGATAAACGGGGATGCTTGTGTGCTAACACGAGATGAAAGGGGGAAGGTTACAAAAACAAAATTGGAGGAAAAAGTAGGAAAAAGAAAGTCCGGTGAGCTGTTATTTATGTTGAAGCAGACGGACCCTGTCAATTATCACATGACGCGCATCCCAGGAAGGTCCCTGGCAGTCCGGTCAGCTCCTTTTCCCATCATCCTCTTTCTGTAAATCCCAGCATCTTGCTTTTCTTTGTTCTGTCGCTACCAGCTTGCAGTCACGTCCCAGATGTCACTAAAAACCAGTGTGGGCAGCCATGTCGGGCTTGTGTGGATGAGACTACAGGACTTGTTGACATGTGCAGTGGCCAACAGACGCACTGGTAATGATAATGGAGAACAGCTTTATTGTAATGCAGCGGTGTCCAACTCTTCTTGGTCCGAGGGCCGCACACGACATGCTATAAAATCTTGTGGGCCAGAACATGGCGGGTTTGCCAGAATCATGCCGAAGGAAAAATGAAATTATGCAGCGATATACCGAACAGTAAGATTTGTTAGAAAGAAAGAAATCATAATGTGGGGTGTCAGGGTAATGTCCCCCTGTGTCCGGTTAAAATGAGCGGGCCGCATGAGGCAACTTAGCAGCCGGATGTGGCCCGCAGTCCGTAGGTGGGCACCCATGTTCTAATGATATCAGTACAACATGTTTATATAGCACTTTCCTCGTCATCAGCAAGGATCAAAGCGTTTTATATGCATACAAACATACGAACATACAACTCAGGATAAGTATCAAGTTCACTTTCATGTACACTCACAGACTTAAAACACACACATGTATACAACATACACATATTCAGACATATGTGCAAACACACACACACACACACACAAACAAACAAGCATGTAAACATAAGCACAGCATTAAACAAATTAAATCCACACATGCACTTTTTCAGATAACTGTCCAGAAAGAACATAAAACTCAAGAACCAGATATTGGATCTTTTAAGGAAAAGGGGACTGCAGTTGCGAAAGCCATGGGGTCTGTAGTTGGAAGAGACGTAAATCTAAGCAGTCAGCTGATGAGATAAAAGTTTCCATCTCTGCAGCCCACAACTCTGGCCACGAGCAATAAGCGGAGCCAAGGCAGGACTACGATCCCTGTCACGGGCAACTGAGTCATCTTGTGGCCATGTCATCTCTTAAATATGCAATTACTTTTCAGTGTGGCCTTACAGTTAAACCCTCTGTCGGACAGTCACAGTCACACGCTCTGCTAAACAGTCACAACGAAACTCACACACATATCGGACAGTCCGTGACATTTTCATGCTCTGCTGGACAGTCACGTGCTCTGTGTACTTTGTGTCCCGATGTTAGGTGCGGAGTGCCCACGGCATAATTGCTTCTCCTGTGCCGCTACTCGCGATGACTTAATTCAGGTTTACGGAGCCTAGAGACGTGGACATTTATACACATCAATGACATTCACTTTAGTAGTGGTAAACATGGCTGACTTGGTCATCGGAATGTGAAGAGTTGGCTGTCTCCAGGGCATCTAACACTTGGCCGTCGACACCGCGAAAACACGCCCACGAGGGACACAGCAATGACTTCCCCTCAGAACACCCACTTTCTACGCCCAGCTTTCAAAACACTTTTGTATCGTTTTCCTCTTCAGCAAGCTTAAAGACTAGTTCGAGTAAAAATTTTATTTTCTTGTCAACTTACTAGGCGCAGGTCCTTTGAGCAGTGCTAATTCCAGAAGTGTAGGTTCGCGAGACTTGAGACTTCAAGCAAGCAGCTGCACAGACCGAAGGAACATTGGAACCACGGATAAAAAGTCGTGTCTGAGATGTTGTAGCATGTTTTGGTGTCCTACCAATTCTGCAGCTTACTGGCAGATTTACTTTCAGCTCAATGTGAACAGTAGGTACATCAATCTTTTCTTGGGCTCCGACACTGATAATCCACATCCACTTGAAGGTTTGCTGAATCTTCACATCCACCGACACTCACTAGAATTATCAAACAAATGATCGATTTTTGACACTGGTGCAGCTCATTTTTTAAATTGTTCTTTAATTGCTTCAATTTTCTTGAATGAGCCAGAATAAGGTTAATGAAATCATAAAACGCACAGCTTCATCTTCGAATTTTTTTATTTGGTGATAATTATTTTATCATATATGAAATTGAATACTGTACTTTTATCAGATTTGATGATTAAAAACATAATACAATTAGTGTAAACTGGTCTAAACATAGGTGAGCTTTTTGAGCCAACGTCCCCCATCCCTTCCCCAAAAAGGGGAAAAAAAATGTCTGCCCAGAAGGTTGAATTCTGTCCTTCAGAACCTTTAACGAGGCGGAAGCGACAGACGGCTGCTTGGAAATCTTCAAATCTCCGGAAGAGAAAACCCAGACGGAACAAGTGCCTCTGAAAACAGAATAGGAGTGAGGACTTTCCACTATTGTGACAAAAATAGAAGCGTGGGCAGATTCTATCCTTGTCGAAGACCCGGATACGACGTGCAAAGGAAGTCGGCATCACATGTCTGCTGCTGAACAACAGTCGATGGCTGAGACGTAGATCGCATGGCGAGATACCGTATTAGCATTTCCTCGTCCATACGTAAACATGCTTGCAAGACTTGTTCACATCGGAAAAGAAGTATGAACTGTCATGCAACCCAATCCATGTGCTTTGCCGTGCGGTTGTTTACTGCCGAAACTCGATGTTTGACGACACCATCAGATGCTTAAAGAGAACGATACAGATAATATGAAAATGATTTATGATTGTTGTTAGAAGAACGAGTCACGGAGCAGCCATGTGACCTGACATGGCACTCTGTCAAGAAATATCTTTAAGGGTTTTTTTTTATAAAAAAGAGGAGGAGGACGGAAAACCTGGTTCTCAAAAAGAATGGACTGGTCGTGCCGTGCAGGACCTGCTCATCACCGTGCAAGACAGACCAGGAGGTGGACATTCTCAGCCACTGCTCCTCTCTAACCGTTTCCTCTGACGACCAGTCTCGGCGGACCAGCACAACCTTTCGTCAGATGGTACCAGCCAAAAGATGAATGACAATGATGACCACTAACCTTGCAGTATTTTTGAAAAATTCAGCAAAAATTTTCCGGTCTGGCAATATCCTACATGTGGTCTCTTTGGTTTATGGGCGACAGGGGAAATATTCTCGAATGAAAGGAACTTCGTGAAGCGTTATTCGGATGAGTTGATTTCATCATTGTAATGAAAGCCCAAATTCTTTTCGGCAATGGTTGTTTGAGAAACGAGTCTTTTAGTCCTGCTTTCCCAGATCCACCCTTTCTATCTTCCTTTCACGGATCTGGGCTTTTGCATCTTGTTTTATGCTTTTTTGGTGTGACTTCAAGCGCAACGCTTTTTACAAGTAAAACGGTTGAGTTGGGTACAAAATGCAATTTTTCTTAAATCTGAATAACATCGAGATACAAGTCCATAAAAAAATATTTACTTTACAAAGAACTTTAAAAACAGGGATATCAAAAAGGAACCAGAAAAGTTTCAATTGCCATAGTGGGAGAGCGGGGATCAAGTGCTAAGTAAATGTATGCAAGGGAATTAGTGTCAGGTTCAACCTCTTTCTGTGCATGATGATCTCTACATCTCGAAAACTGAGGATTCTTTTCCACTCCGACTTTGGAAAGCAGTACTTTAGGCAAAGCCCAATCTAAGCATTTAAAAGCGAAAATTACAGCCTCCTAAACCTTTAACATCCCTCACCTTACATACACGGTGCAAGTAAAGACCATTCTATTTATGGTCTTTGAATGAGCCAAGCACCCGACCAAGAAGGTAGCAGTCGGCGGAGAAACTGCTACTCGTGGACAGGTTCATGCTGAACACATCACAAGCTGAGGGACGGGGCTTCTGTTTCTTCGGCAAAAGGCAGCCCCGCAACTGTAATGGGCACGAAATTAAATTTTCCGCCAAACGTAATTAACAATCCCTCTTGGTCTCAACGTGTGGGCAGTTGGTAAATAGTGCCATGTCGTCTGCACTAGGCCGCGTGTGTCTGCGATACTGGCTTTGTTTGGGCGTTCATGGTGGATTGCTCACCTTACTGTGCTGGTCGACAATGGCCATTATGACGACGAACAAAGCAGCATCCTCAGTCTAGGTACTCCCACATTTTTCAATTTTGAAGATCCTAACAATTTTGGTGACGAAACTTAATTAAATGGTGAAAATTAAAAGTCAAAAGTGTAAAAGCGCCATCATGAATATTGTTGGTACCAATTCCATAATAAGAGGATATGTTGCTGTTGCATCATTTCATACATAAAGTAAAATATTTTCTGACATATTGCTTTTTTACTGGAAGTGAAAGAAGATCTTTCTGTTGTTGTTAATCTCGTCTTCCTCGTGATTCTGACCTGTAAGGCTTCCGTTTCATGAGAACTGTTGCGTCTGTAGCAGTCGTGTTATTTATTTGAACAATGTGTCTATAAGGACTTTCTGAGAGAGAACAATACCTCGGGGGAGGCTGTTTTTAACGAGAAGATCAGCTAGTAATTCCAGCTTGTGACCTCAGATATCTGGGAAATAGAGTGCAGGATCAGTTTTGTCTGCTTTCCACCCGGCAGCTCTTGAAGACGTGCTGAGAACTAAAGACCAGTCATTGGTTAGAAATCAGCGATAAATGTCAGGCTACAAGCACGTGACTCGTGCATCAGGTGGTCTATCATCAGACCGTAAACTGTCTTCCTACGTGGGTCTGCAACGTGTCGCTTCGGTTACTGTTTTTCAGATACAAAAAATAAAACTACATGTGAACTTTAAACACTGGATATGTATCGTAATTGGACTATTGGGTGAAACAAGCTGTTTTCAATAACGTGCAGTGTGTTGAGATAATCTCGGTATTTCAAGATGTCACCAAGTCTTCTGAAATCTTTGAGCAACGCTAAATCTCGTGAAGACTGATGATATTTTAGTTGTTCTGGCGTTGAGAAGTCTGCTCCCTCATTCTTACAGTCTGCTGGTCAAATCGAACAAGATCAATCAGAACCACGAAGATCATAGACCACAACTGGGCTGATGGCATTCACATTCTTCTCAGCAAGAGTAGTTAACCAGTGAACTCTTTGTTTCGAAAGCAAGTTCTATAATATTATTATTATTATTATTATTATTATTATTATTATTATTATTATTATTATTATTATTATTATTATTATTATTTCTTAAAAATTGTGTTTTGTAAAACGCTTTGAGAAAGCCTTTGATATTAGGACAAAGCACTATATAAATCAACTTGTATTTCTTTCTTTCTTTCTTTCTTTCTTTCTTTCTTTCTTCTTTCTTTCTTCTTTCTTTCTTTCTTTCTTTCTTTCTTTCTTTCTTTCTTTCTTTCTTTCTTTCTTTCTTTCAGGCAGCTTTAGTACAGACAAATGAAATAATCACAGTATTTTTATGTGTCAAACGTATGAACCCTGACTCAAATCTCTGGCCATGAAAACAATCATTGCGTTCAGAAAATAGAAGTAAAACTTTTCTCACATAAAGGAAGAAAATCACAGAGAGGCACAGAAGACGCATACACATAATTACAAACACACACACGCACACATAATTACACACGCATAATTCTTCCTGGTGAGTCGAAATTAAAAGCACTTGTCGATCCTTTCTGGACTGGTCGTAACACATTCATTTAATTCGTTGGACAGTTTTATTCATGTTCAATATTGCGAAAGAGTGTTTGGATAGAAACGAGCGACAGAAAAGCCAGAATGAAGCAAAAGATACAAAATGCGAATGAAACAAATCCTAGAATCCATAAATACCGCAGGCAATATCTGTAAAGATGATATTTAAGGTCATCAGAGTCGTTATCGATCTAGCTGTTTGTTTGTTGAAGACAAAAGCAACTACCTACAAGTCCACAAACTTTTCTATTTTACGTACTCACCCACCCCCATCCCCCCCCCACACACACACACACACGCGCGCGCGCTTTGATCTCAGTAGCTTCTAGAAGTTCTGTTTTACAGCCTTCCCTTTTTTCTTTCTAGGCAAAGGCAGTAGAAGTCTGGATGTGGCTGACTTGTTGACATTTGATTTGCAAGGATATTGCTGGGCCTTGATCCTCCACTGGAAGTCAGGCCAACGCGATGCCATCAGTGCGTGCAGCTAATGTTCACAGAGAGACCTATCAGAGGTCTTCACCAGTCCAAGGGCTCGTGAATGAAAATTATGTTTGAATAAGAAATGATGGCTTCCTTTCATGTCTTTAAGATCTATAACTTCTTTAAACTCCACCTTCTGTATCTTTCTCTCTAAACCTTGCACTCAGCGTCGCTAATTACATCTGTGTGCTGCATCATCATCATCATCAACGTCGTCGTGATCGTCATCATCATCATCGTAGTCACTAGTGATGTAAGATTCGTATCTCTTTGATTAAAATGAGAAGTCATGCGGCGCTGACAATGTTATTAAAAATGAACAAATAAAATTTTATCAATTTGGAAAGAGAGTTCTTCCAAAATGTCAACATGCAGAAAACAAAGCACGAGTGAAGATTGATTCCAAATCGAAGGTTAGGCTCACTCGCTAGAAAGAGATAGAAAGAAAGAGAAAAAGAAAAGAATGCAGATAAAAAAAAAAAAGAGTGTGATACTGATTTGTACCATGTAGTATGGATTCAGTTGAAGGCTCTTCGTTAGGATTCTAGGACTTCCGTTGCAGGTCATACAGAGTATCACACACACACACACACAGACACACACACACTCTCACACACACACACACAGAGTAATGGAGCATGTCTGTCAACCGTCGTGGAGACTGTCAACCAACTGCGGCTTCCATTCCAAGTCATATTGTGCAATGATTATGGTCTATTTAATTATCTACCATGAAGTATCTTATACTTTTCGACGAATTTTGTCCTGAAACCCAGCAGTAAAGTTTTGCTGTAGTTCTAAAGACCAAGAAATGTTGAACTATTTAGCAACAACACGGGACAGACTTTCTTCTTTGAAATCAGTTGCGGCTATTTTTCTTTCCCATCTTTTTATTTTGTAGGCTCACTTTCCTCCCTGTTCCCAAACCCCATGTTTACCGCAAAGATTTTTTTGCCTAAGCAACATCTTCGTCTATTTTGCTCCCTTTTCCTCATTTTCGAGTTTTTCTTTTTGTTCTCTTTTCCAGATCTTCTTTTTCCCACTTTTCTTTCTTATTGTTTATCGTTCACTCTAACCCTTTTCACGTTGAATGTAATGCATTCGTTGTTGTTTATTGTATTTTTTGCATTGTATGTCTCATTTGCTGCAATCTTTAATCAGATGAAAATATTCTGTGTGGGAGATATTTGTAGGGCTCGTTTGCACAGCTTTATCATTTGTCTCCCTGCTAAGGTGTATGCAATGTTCTTAGTTCCTTTGAATAGCCATTCATCACATCTTCTCCGTCTTCCTCTTTGCCAGGCGCCTTTTAGCACATGTCGGCTTATTTTCTCACTTTTTCTACTCACCCCACCCCACTCTGTCACCACCTTATATCCCTCTTCCTCTATCTCTCTCTCATAGCTCCCTCATCCTCGTTTTTTTTTTTTTCGTTGTCGTTCTCTCTCTTTCCCTCTCACTGTCAATCTCTTTATCAAAGTAGGAATTACAAGAGCACGACATCACAGCAAAATGTGAGCTAGAGTGACAGCTTTGCTCTCCCATTAATCCATCCTGCCGACCGAATATCTACCACACTTTGAGGAAAACTAATGCATCGGTGATGTCCCTCCCAAACAACCAGCCAGTCATCATCCTCTGATCCCCTTATCTCCCTTGACAGTCACTCATTCATATTCAACCAGAGAGGAAGCCTTGTTACCAACAAATAACAGTCTTTGATAACTGTATTCAACACACACAATCTTTGCTTTGAATAAACACTAAGACAAAGTACAACTTTAAGATGTTCTTAACAGACAAGAATTATCCTGGATGAGATCAGAGACAATATTCGCTGGATGATCAAACCAAACGGGGATCCTCTTATCCATTTCATATCACCTGCATAAGCGGTTCTTACATCACGAGTCTCATCACGAGCCATCACTATTAAGTCAGAGACACAAAGAAACAAGTCATAAGTTTATCCTAATATCATTCAATGATTGCCTGAGATTGCATAAGCTGTTGATGCTGCTCAAAGTTGAAAGAGTGATGGAACCATTTAGCTCTTGAGTGTGGAAAGCCATGAAAGAGTCTCTTGGAAATCAATACAAGGGTGGGATCAGCATCACATCATCTCCTGAACTGATAAACCGTAGGAACCCTTTCATCTGAAATGCAAATCAAGTCATGCTTAAGAATTATGGACACGCAAGTAAACGCGGGTTGAATTAAGCGATGAATTTCACCGGCAGTGTTCTCTAGCAACTCAATGCGAGAATGTTCTGTGGTTTCCAAGTTAAAAGCTGCTCCAAGACCTGTAGGAGACAAGTTTCCCGAAAGAACCACCACCACCACCACCACCACCACCACCACCGTGCTTTAGAACATTAACTTCAGCTGAGTGAATGGCATTGAACTGTAGTCTAGAGGCCATCGGTCTGTCAAAGGAAGTGGCTATATACACAAGATGAAATGTATGGAAATGAGAAAAAAAATCACTTTATAACATGTGTTGTTTGTCAGCCAGCATATAATCAGAGATATGGCCTGATATTCATCGACTAACTGACAATCCCTGCTCAGGTTTCTTGCAGTCAGGAGAAAGCAACTGAAAAGACCAAAGGAGAGCAGAAATAATGTGGCATTTATGAAAGAGAGAGAGAGAATGGAGGAAGGTGGGTATTAGATACAGCGTGCACAAGAAAATATTTCGGGATTCCCAGAGAAAATGACAGACGCAGACCTAAAAAAAAAAAAAAAATTGCACAAAAAATCACGAAGGCGGAAGCTTCTAGATGAATGACATTCTGTCTATGATGTCCTGTACTTAATGCGCGATCCGTCGGAATTCACGTGTCCCGGAGCTCTTTTAGGAGCGCGGCACGTCCTGTCCCACCAGACCAGACGTCTACCGAGTTTCGGGGCCGAAGTAAGTCATCTGCAAAAGCCAGTTAGCTACATCTTCAAACATTGCTCGCTCTAAAGAGCTTGCTTTTGTCGCTCAGCCGACGAGTAACAGTGAGCAGTTTATTGGCATGGACTTGTGGGATGGTGATGGCGGTGGTGTTTTTATCATGACAAAGTGTGCAGGTGAATACAGGTGATTGTAGGAGGCAGGCGAGTGGGTTCGAGACTTGGTGAGAGTAGAGGAAGACTAGGGAGTTATTTCTTTGTGAACTGGCTGGTTGACCGGTTGGCTGGCTTGCCTGCTGGCTAGTTGACATTACAGCGACTCGGTGACATGACAAGATAGTCTAGTCCGCTAAACAAACAATTCTACTCACAGAGAAAAATAACGTTTTGCGAGTTGGGTTTTGAATCCCAGTCCAACGGTCTTCCCTGAAATGATAAAAACCACCAGTTCTTCGCTACTAATTGCAGACAAACAAGACGGCTCGGACAGACGGAAAGATAATAATAACTAAGCATCTACACTTTACGGCTTTACAGATTTCTTTTCCCCTTGGCTCATTTGTACCGAGGGCCGCTTGATTTCCATCCCAACGGTAGGCAATCAAGACAGCAATCTAGCTCAAAGAGATCGTAGAGCTGTGACTTGTTGGCAAATGAAACCAATGAGCATAGCCATTACCGAATCCACCGGAAGGTAACAAAGGTCATCAAGGGGTGTCTTCATCTTGCTTTCCATCTTACACAGTTTTTTTTTTAAACAGTGCACTCTCACTTCTCATCCCTGCAGTGCAAGTCATCTGTCAGACAGCAAGTAAATAAATCTCTAAATAAATATTGGGTAAATGAAGTTATGGCGCTTCAAGATCTCAGAACTGACCGCTCTAGAGATGAAGACCTCAGTTCATTTAAGTACACAATTTTCGTGGCCAACAAGCACTCACTCACTGTGTTGAACATGTGCTTTTTATTATCAATGTGTTTGTATCTTCCCCGTGTCATAATAACCATGAATTATTGGCATTAAAGATGACACGCCACTCACGCGCACGAGTAAAATGTTTTTCACAATTTTCAATAAAATTCAAAATAAGTATTCTGGTAAAATCTGCAATACCATTCCACTGAAACAATATCATGCCATAGGGCTAGATTTTCAAGTATGATATTCTCCTAAAATTGTACCTCAGTTTCTACTTTCGGAAACATTAATATCAATTAAACATATTTCTACCATTAGTGCGAAATAATGATAACATTTATAGATTAGTTTTTGGAGAAGCTACAAAAAACAGGATTGACCTAAGTTCTAACTGAAACTCCGATGGAGTTGAAAGCTTCAAACAAACTTCAGGTAAGTTAGTTGTCGTCTGAACAGCAAGCTTACCCTTGTGGCATAGCGGTGAATGAAGAAAAAATCTCTTCCTAAAACTCAGTTGAGAACTGTAATTTCGATGGCTGGTATCTTGGAAATGGAATAATGTTATTCTCTCAAATTTTAGTTATTAACATTTTGTCGTGAAATTGTCATTTGAAAAAAGATGTACTTGGATTAATCTCTATGAAGAACAGTTTTTTTTACTACCTACATGTCCTGCACTTGCACTCGTAAATTGTTGACATGATAAACAAGTGTATATTGGTTTCGACAGCACGGGAAACCATTCTGGGAAACCTTCTGCAGCAAGCACTGTTATGAAATTCCCGTCCAAAATAATTAAATCTTTATTGTTAAAGTCTGCACACAGAAAAAATGCAGACATCCTACATGAACAATAAAAATGCATTTATTCGAAGGGTATGTCCCACTGGAGACCTGGGCTGACATCAAGACACTCTACAACTCTGTCAAGCGGAAAACTCTAAAGATGGATAACAGTGAAACGACCCTTGACGAGACAGATCGGTAAACGCACCAAAAACCCGTTTTTTTTTTTTAAAGTAATTGACCTTTTGCCAAAAGGACGATCACAGTTTGTGTCCTTTAGTTATCGAGAGAAACAGGATATGATTGTCTCTGGATAACGGGGAGGTCAGCGAGTGGAGCTAGTCTACATCCAGAACACGATACAAATAAAATCCAGTCTTCCAGGACCGGAAGCAAGGACAGGATAATCGGATGCCAACCGCAGGGAGTCAGCTTTAAAATTGGTCATAAAATGCCGACAGTTTAGATTAGCGCCATCTGACCTAATACCTAGCCCCTGACCTCCTGGATACCTAGAACGCGAAATATAAGCAACAACGAACACTGGGCCAGAGGTTACATTAAATTTTGGAGCCACGTGAGACTAGCTTCGTCGTTTGTAGTAATCTTCCACCATTTCTTCCTCGACATTGCCAATCTTTTTCTCAGAACTCGACTCCTCGCTGCCGCGGAAGTCACGGTCTGTCCTTTTTTTGCTGTAAGTTTGGCTCTGATCCTCCTTTCAGCTCTTCTTAGCTTTCCCTTTATCTATCCGGACATTGCAGTTGGCTTTGCACCCTGGAGTATAGCGGTAGTGCGCGTGGGTAATCTAACCCTTGACCGATCCAGCATGATATTTCATTTCTGCTGATGTCCAGTCTCTGGGCTCACACACTAGGTGGCTCCCAAGTGAGACCGCGGCCGAGATCCTTCAACCACTTGGTCACATTATCCATGAAAACGCAGACCTTGAGCCCTGGCCGATGGTTTTGTCCTCGAAAGCATACTCCCATGGAGGCAACAGTCCCCCGAATTGGCGTCGGCGCATATGCGAGCAAAGGGAGTTTTAGGTCAGTCAACCATCAGGGCACACTGTTATTTTATGGAAATGTAATATACTTTTACCAAATTTTATCTTTGTGGGAATTCGTGTATTCAAATCCTCCTTTTGAACATGTAGTCTTCGCTTTTCGGTAGCCTGCTCAGTTGAGAAGCTGTCGACTAAATTTTCGGTATATTTATGCATTGGTGACTTCTGATGCATAATTCTTTTTTTAAGGAGAGACAAGGAGAATGACAGATATAATTATGTTTAGAAAAAAAGTGGTCAGCTGCAAAATATGTACCTGCCGATCTACGTGTATAAAGAATGTACCTATATTATATACATGCTGTTTGATATATATATATATCTAAAGTATACCTGGTGTGCATGTGTGTGGTACTATCTAATTTTGTCGAGCACTCGTTGACCAGCCCCTGCTTGCTTACTGTCTGTGAAAACAACCTACGCAACAGCCGAAAGCCCCAGATATGCTTTGTGTGTTGAACAAGAAGGATCTAATGAAGCGCGTTTCTGCAAATAACGTGAAAGGGATTCTTCCTGACCCCCCTTACCCCCTCAAAAAATCCTTTACATTTCATCCCTGGAGAGTGGTGAACATCGTGTGTGCGTGTGTGATGCATATATAAGAACTGAGACAACGCACGAGAAATAGAAATATCTCCACGTGATCGATGGGCGATACGTCGGTGTCCCATTACGTACGGTGAGTGCGGGCTCAGGCGGTGTGGGCACAGCATCGTAGTTACCTCCCTTTCAAACCTCTCGTCTCGTTTCACGCCGTCTATGTTCACGCACGCGCAGGGATTTGTGCAGCCACGTTTGTCATCGCGAGATCTGAGCTGGCTGGTCACGAGAGCGCAGCACGCACCGCTGCCATCAGCATGAAAGGGGAGGTCAGCTCCAGACGGGCAGCCATCTGCTTTGCGCACTAATGGAACTTACGTAAAGCAGTAATTAGCTCCCCTTGTCGTCGGAAAAAAATCTGCCTTGCTGGGCACTGAACGCTGTTACTACTCTTTATTGTAAGTTTCTTATTTTAAGAGATTCTTATCGAAGATCGATGGAGACTAGTACCACAATTAATTGTGCTGTTACCAGCTCGAAGTTTGGTTTAACAACATTCTTTTTTTCGTTTTACTTACTATTCTTGAAACGACCTCCTCCCCACTAAGCCATTTATTTTAAAAAATACAAAACAAACAAAAGCAAAAACAGAGGTAATGCTCTTAAACTGATACTTTTATTTCTACTTTCAGAGGAGAAAGTATTTCAGTAAAAGTGGGAGTCGCTAGCAATACTTTATCCTCTGAAAGTTAGAAATAAAAATAAAATAAAAAAATAAAATAAAATAAAATAAAAGTACGAGTTTAAGCGCATTACCTCTGTTTCTTTCTATAAATGGCTTAGGGGTGAGGAGGTCGTTTCAAGAGTAGTAGGTAAAATGAAACAGGAGGTAATTAAACAGGGTTTTGGCTAAAGTTTTATGAATTCAAATCGCATCACCAGAGGAAAAAAACTTCCATGCAACACTGTCAGTAGGCAGATAATCACAGAAGATATTGAGGCCTACATTTATTATAGTTCAAGATTCTCACACACGCAGTTTGAATACCAGATAAAGAGTTAGTTTGTTCGTTGCGAGTGTCGTTGAACAATACAAGGTTCATTCAATTACTTCTACCATAAGTTTTAACATTATTTTGCCGAGAGTGTTGCTGCAAAACAACAACAAAACCAACAAACAAGCAAAACAGAAAAACTTCAACTGCACAGCATTCTAAATAATTAATAAAGCAATTCATGAAGAAAGAATAGAAAATGAAATCAATAAACCTTATAACATTTATTATATATATTTTTTAGTTCAGGTTGACAGCTAATTAATCAGAGATATCCCTATAACACACTACCTCATAGTTTTTCTTTAATTTTTGAATATTAAATTAATGGAAAAATGACACGTTTCCCAGCTGTTTGGTAAGCTGATTTTGCAATTTGACTAATGTAGAAAGCGAAAGAAAGTCAAAAGCAGTTTGGGTTTCAATGATAAAAATCAATGTTCTAGAAAATTCTGCGCAAAATTTGAGGTTGCGAGACAATCGTTTACTCAAAATCGCGTCTAAAACACAGGTGGAGTCGGTTCACCTAGACTGCCACGATGATTTATCGAGTAATAAAGAAACCGTCGAAGAAGTTGTTTGGACAACAATCTCTATGTGTGAAAAATAGAAGAATAACACAGACTGCAAGCTACTTGCCGAAGTCCCGCCGGTCTGTCGGCAAATCTGCGAGTAGAGTCGGAGCATCACTTGTCATTGTTCATGTCAGATGGATCCACCGTGGACTGCTAACACTGTTCTTGTGTCCAGCCCGTACGATCACATTATGCATTAGTCATTTTTTCTTTCAAGAAAGGTGCAAACATGGCGGTCTTCATAAATGGGTCTAAAGCTATATTTTAGGGGTGAATGTCAGTAAACCATTTATTTGCAACCTGAAATGTTGACAGCTCACGATACATAAGATTCGTATCTAGAGTTTAAAAGTCCAGTTCACCATGAATTGCCTTTCCCTTTAAGTAAAATGCTATAGACTAAGAAAAAAGAACTCTTTCAGTGAATCAGCAAGCTCAATTTCTGTCAACACTTTTGTTAAAGAGTCGATGAACTATGACATTTCTTTACGGCGATTTGAAGCATCTGTTTCCACCACATCTTGTATAATTAAAGGCATAATAAGAAATGATAGTGTCTGAAATAAATGAATGCTTACAATGTCAGTGATCAGCTAATGTATTTGATACATGAAAATATTGTGTATAAAAATTTTAATTATTGATGCATTTAATTACATAGTGTATTTATCTACCTAATATATTTAATGCATGACATATTTTGTATACAAATTTTCATTGTCTTTTCATTTCATACTAGTTTCTCCTTTTTTATCATTTCACACTTGTGCTAAACTATCATTTTTGTAAACATCAAGAAAGTCTTTTGGAATTGTTAAGGACGGTCTATTTATGAAATAAAATACAAAAAGAGTTCCTTTAATGTAACCATAATTTTAGAGATCTCAAAAAATACTTCCGAGAAATGTTTTGAGCAATCATCATAGTAGAGAAAGTTCATGGCGATGTTTCTTTCCCCACTCACTTTTTCTTTCTGTAAATTCACTTTACTAATACTCACGGGACTCCCACCTCTTTTCTAAAAATAGAATCTTCGGAGAGGTATGTAGTGCTAAACATGTTTATTTCACATGTACAAATAATATGTCTTGTCATTATATTGATATTATATGGATTTTTTTTAAATTACAAAAAACTATTACAACAGAAACAGTGACTTCATAACAGTAGGACGGTTTTTGATGATTGATATAATGTCCGGTTTAACGGCCTTCCGACAGAACTTTCTTGTACATGACATAAGGGATAATGATACACAGATCCAAACATTTAACGTGTAGAATAGCTGAAAGGTGAGCAGAGTAGTCACACCTTGGTGTGCTACAAAATCAGTTACCTTTGAAAAGATTTCAGTGAAAACAATTCACAAGTCCATGCAGCCAGAGAAGTCAAGAGAGAAATCGCTAAACTAATTTAAGTTTCAGCGCTGAAAACAATATAAAAAACTAAAACAATCAAAGAATAACGAATTAAGGAATAAACAGGCAGTGGTCGGTATGAGAGAAAAGAGCTACTTCACTAAAAATAGAAACACTTCAATTTCTAAGCCACAGCCCAGGTTAACGAAATACCTGTACACATATTGTCGAGTTCATGTTACTATGGAAATACGTAAGTAAAAATTTAGTTTCACTGCCATCCACAAAAGGTTAGTTCATCCGAAAGAATGGTATTAATGGGAATGGGGATGATGGTAAAGGTCGCTAAATGGAGTAAAGACACAAACACTTACAGAAAAAAAGGGAATGGATTTTTTAAAAAGTGGAGAGATTTTACTTTGTTCCATTAGCAAATCTTTGAATAAATACCGCACACTACAAAACATACACAAAACACACTTCAACTTTTTTTTAGTTTTGCTGGTACTAGGTAAATAATTTACTTAATTTTTTTTTCTGTCGTGGGTTGTAATTAGACTAATAATAAGTAAACATGTTACAAAATAATCTCACTCTCACTGATATGGCATAACCTGAGTGTTACTAGACCGCTCTGTGTTCTAGTCTCCATAGCTCAAACTATTAGTGGTAAAAGCATACAAACAAGCAAGCAATTCGCACACACACACATACACGCACGCATACATACACTCATGCACTGAATATAAGATTCACCTGACACATCTACCACTCACCTGACACATCTACCACTCACCTGAAAAGAACAAGACCTAGCACTCACCTGACACAATGAAATCGAGCCACAGGAGAGCAGCCAGCCAGGTGCGGGTGGTAAGAATAGACCAGGTGACTCTCATGATGTCGGCAGGTGAACTAGCTCATCCTCCAGTCGCTAACGGTTCCAGCTGGGGTTCTCCCTTCCCCGTCAAAAACAGTTTGTCGTCGGCAGCGACTGCTACCGTTGCTGTCCTCGCCGCTGTTGTCGCGATGTGGCCAAAGCTTTTTACGCCTATGTCAGCCACAGCAGCCGAAGGAGTGGGAGGGGAGGAGGAGGAGGAGTAGCTGGTGTTAAGGCTAAGCAGATGAACAATGCAGTGTTAGTGGGCTCCTTACTGCGCTACAGAAGCTGACATCGGGAGGAACACCATGACCAACCAGGACGCGTATCCCGGATGCGTCTGCGCCTACAGCCGTGTCCGACAGGGGCGCATGCTTGCTGAGCAGGATCGGACCGCGTGAGCGGGTTCTCTCTTCTTGATAGAAAGATGCAGGGAGTCGGCACCAGACGGAGCCAGTGTGGATGACGCCACGTCTACGTGATGCTACAGGACCGGTCACCCTCGCATCGGCTTTAGAAGGAAAGATAATCCCTGCGACAGCGGTGGCAAAGGGAATGGTGGGAGTGGGGTAGAGAGAAACTTTGAAACGCGCATGACACTTTTGATGTTTATATTTAAATGTAAGCCTTGTTTACTCTTGGAACATTAGGCAACTGGCATTTGACCGTTAGGAGGTGGATGTGAGAAAGCTGTTAAGTTATTGCCGCTTTAAACTGGCTTTAAGCAAACGATTTAAATGCAATTTGACATCAAGAAGGACATGAATCATCAACGTAAGCACTCGACAATTGTAAATATATTTTATAATCATCATTGCCACCACCATCATTATCATCCATTATAAACTGCTTATTTTTATTTTTGCTCTGGAAGTTCTGAGAACATTCACATACACACACACACAGACATACTAAGCACACTCGAGCGAAATAACAAAGGAGCATGTATTACTTAACTGTTATCTCGTTTCTCAGTCTGAATCTTGACAATGTTAGTTAACAAAAAGGAATATGATCAATCGTCATAGTTGGAATAAAAAAAAACAAACCAAACAAACCAAGTACACAACATACTACACAAAACAGTTAGGACATAGGTTACACAATAAATTAACAAATGCCAACTAAGCTCCGACTTTGCAGTTTTCCACATTTTTGCTCGAGAGATGTTTTGTTTGCCTTACTGCAATGATATCAATCAACGTTCAACTCGGTACTTACTCAAGCCCTGATCTGACCAAGGCATTATTTCCAGTAATGGCCCTCGATGTTTCCACCCACTGCTTTATTTGCTTCGTAAAGGATGATGGCGGATCTGCTTAGAGTTGCTGCGCACGCTGATGATGCAAGGTTCGTGTGAGGCAAGGACAGAGAGGTCTTTTTACCTTTTATTTTTCATCAACCCTTTGAGGTCCACGGAAAGGTATTTCATTAGCTCGTGTGTGGTGGTGTAACTGGTATCCAGTTGATGTTCCTACTGCAAACCTGGTTGCATTAACTAGTGAGTGGAATGCATCAGTTAGGGGGAGGACTCCATTAGTTGGCATATGTGGGGGGAGGGACGAAGAGTGCACTAGATGAAGCATTGATTTAATTATAGTTGGTGTGTGGGTTGCAGTTGACGTGCTTATTGCCGTGGTAGGTTAATACTGCATCATTAGGAGGAAGAATACCATTTAGGGAGTAGCTGAAGTGTGTACTCAGGTGAGCGAATAGTGTGGGCTGCAGTGCTGTGATGAGAATGAGAACGCTGAGAACACACAAGGTAACAAGCATCATCCATGGAAACCTTTATGAAATACCAACAGACAAATAAATAAAATAAAAGGTAAGGTAAAGGTCAACTCCTAACCTTTTCAGGTCGTTAGAGACCTCACTTTTCTCGGGGTTTGCTTAGGTGAGGGCGGTCCCCTCTCCTCTTCTTCCTGCCTTATCTTCCCTAACCCTCTAATGAGTCAGGTACCCATTCCCGCAGCTGGATCTACTGGGGAAAGTTTGCTGCGCTAATCTAGCATTGAACCAGCGCGCTCTCAGTTCGGACGCCAGTGCTCGAACCATTCGGCTGGCTATCCACTTCTTCAGATAACCAAGATACAGACGATGTACACGACAAAGTAATGTCTAAATAGATAATTCATTCTGTCTGTACTGTCCGTTTTTCTTTCTGCTTACTCCTCATCCATTTATTCATCCAACTTTCCTTTTGACTGTTTTCACCTTAGTCATCCATTCCTCTCTCTGTGAATAGGAATCTTTCTCTTAAGTTTAAAAAAAATAATAAAGTGAACAAGTAAAATAAAAGAACCATGGAAACATACACAGACCCACATGAATACAATGTGAGACATTATCTCTCTAACCTGTCCAAATCAACCTATTGACACACTTTGCACATCCATCTATACGCGCAATGAACGCGCGGAAGGACCTTCTGGGTGAGTACAGGTCTTGAGTCCCCGGCTGCCAGGACTACGCAATCAAACCTTTAAAACAGAAGCAGCACATGTGACCATTCCAAACAAATGGGCTGTCAACTCTGGTACGTGCCTGACACGAGCAAAAAAACACAAAACAAACTATTTTCTCGACAGGAAACTTCCGCTTCAAGAACGCCTTGTAATATATGTATTTCGTAATGGTCTATGCCAATAGTGAGGTAAATTCAACACACATCCTTATAACACCTTTGAACACTAAAAACACCAAGCTGTCTGACGCAGCTAAATCTGTTTGTAAGTAAAATGTAGGGCGGAAAAAGTTTTCTGACAATA
The DNA here is from genome assembly GCF_003073045.1 of Pomacea canaliculata. NCBI lineage: Eukaryota > Metazoa > Mollusca > Gastropoda > Architaenioglossa > Ampullariidae > Pomacea > Pomacea canaliculata. Next base: position 31,342,619 of record NC_037590.1, on the reverse strand, counting down.
ATGATTGAACGGTATTTGCAAGAAAATTTCTGAGTAAAAGGAATAGAGAATCTCGAGAAAGAACTATGGAATATTTGTTAGTCCTGAAGGAAATCGCTCATCTTGAGCTACAAATTTATTTGCTACCTCAATTTCTCTTTCTTTCTTTTCTGTTTTCTTTCTTCTTGTGACAAATCGGTCTGATGCCAAGATCCTTGTTGCAGTCGCCGTTATCTCAAAACGAACTCGCCAACGTTGCTGAGATAAATACGTCATAAAGCAAACCAGATCGCCTTCAACCGAAACCAATATACCCCGACAACTGTTGTACATCCCCGAAACAAACTTCTCAGTATTTGAATAAATAATCTGCAGAAGGCCAAGAAACATCATTCACAAAACAACGAGTCATATTCAAACACACTCCAGAGTCCAACTAACTTTCTGAGAGCGAGGACAACTTAAGTAATACCATCCTAAAAGTATTTTTGGTAAAGCCCCCCAAAACAAAAAAAAGTAGGTCTTACGAAATCTTCTGGCTCAAACTGCCTTGACAAAAGAACGAGGGAGCGTCAGAGATAAAAATAGAAGCTGGACAACAGCCGAAACGCGTCAGAGCTTGCAAAACACGCTCAATTTAGGGTTATCGCCCCTTGGAGACCAAATAATCGAAAGACGTACAAGTGAGCATTAGGTTTCGCTCATGCGCGCTGTTCAACTTCCGCCTCGTCGCATGAAGTTAATGTACTGATATAGCTTCATGGTGTTTAAGTGGAATGAATAGTCTGCAAGTCCCGTGTAAGGTGTTTACTTTTGACCGCCATTGTTCCAGCCATAGTAAGGAGAGTGAAGGAGACCAACCCCTCAAGGCCTTAGTAGGAGACAGAAAATAGTAATATGTGCAGTGTCACGCACAAGCAATGGTGGACTTCATCACGCTCACTTCCGATACAGGCGTGTTATTTCAATACCAGCAAAATGTTCGACTTTTGGGCTTCCAGTTGTGTCATATTAGCTTCCTGGATGAAGTGCTTCAGACAGGACAACGTGAAATACACTCGTAACTCTCCGCCATGTAATTGTCGTTGTTATTCAATAATGTGCAGCATGGGGGAAGGACCGGGTATGAGTGTCCATTGCAAACAGATTTTACAAAATGATCTCTACTTACAGAAGGGCAATGGTAGTGAGGTCATGGCTCAAATTTCCTGCTTAGAAGAGCATCACTGGAGCGAAGAAGGTCCGCACACGCCGAGGTGTGATCTACTATAGTGCTTACAGCGGAGGGGTGGGGTGAGGGTGGAAGGCTGACATCACACGGGAAAACGAAGTCCCCGTTGGATTCATAGGATCCTTCTCAAGCACTGGATGTTGATCGTGCTCTCTTGGGCCACCGAAAGTGATATCACCTGATGAAGCAGATGCCAAAAAAAACAACAAAAAACAAAACTAAAGCTATCCATGGCAGTTGACAAACACAAATGTCGTGAAATCAAATCAGGGGTGAACGTCAGCTTGCTTTCCAAGGCATGCAGGTAGACACTCATCTACTTGAGTCCTAAGTAGTCCAAGAAGGAACCTATAAATCGGGTGTAACGACACAGTGCAGTTTCTTGATACCTAATTTACGCTCGAGTCCCCTCAGCATAAAGCAAATGGCCACATAATTTTCCTATAATTAATTAAATTTAAATTTGTTTTACAAAGATTAAATGAGTGAATGCCCTGAAAGTTATTAAAAACTTTCACTAGAGAAGCCACTCATAATCAGGATTTTCATACATTGATCTCGATTATTCGAGAGTGATTCGGAGGCCGTGGTCATATACCTTCACAAACACGACGATCGCCATGATATTTAATACAGCACGTGATATGTCAAGACTTGGTTTGACACGGACTGTGCATGTAACAGATACACTCGCATCCATGAACCACACGAACGCACACCGCCTAGACACACAGTAATCATTATCCTCTTTCCAAAATCCCTGACTGGCCAAAAACAACCCTGACGCGATTAAAACCCACTCTCGACAGCATTTTCTGTTCCCCGCCATTGTTTTGAATGCGCGAAACGAGAGGACAGTTTTCTCTTGGATGTTGTCTACCCAGTTTTTATTTGTCTGCCTCTCCTGACTTTCTGTACACTGTTCCCCGAAGGACCATCGTGGTCTCGAGAAGTGCCCATACCACTGTAGTCTGAGTCATTTCGCTGCGGATAGTAGGTCGTCCGAAGACCCGTTTGCATAATAATTATACTCTTTCTTCAATTATGGTGAGGTCTTTGTAGCAGAGGCAATGGATTGTCCTGCAGAATTTCATTCCATGAACTGCTTTCTCTTTTTCAATTATTACTGGACCTCCCATTTCGCATTCGTGTAGAAAATAGATGTCCAAGGGATGGGATTAGCCTCAATCCGAAGCGAAAGAGGTGATGCTGCCATTTAAGATGAGATTCAGTTTGTCAGTAGTTTGAGAAAACGCTCCTTGTTTTAGCCCTTGTATGAGGCCATTGACCCCCAAGTAATTCAAAGACTTTCTCTCCTTTCTCTACTTTGACTCTGACATCCATGCTGATGTTTATGGTCGTCAGATTAGTCCTTTCTGCATTAATCGCCATGCCATACGACGCTGATGTTTTTCTGTTCAAGATTGTTCAGCAGAATCAGCATGCTCTCGTTCTTTTCCTACTAACATTCTGTGTCACCGGCAAACCTCAAGTTGCAGGTTGTCCAGCCGAGAGCTCATGTTGACCCTTATGTCCTTCTAGTGCCATATGCAATTATTCTTTCAAAAAATATTTTAAGCATTGTATAAGAAAGAATACACACTGGCTTGAATTCCAGCTGATGTTATGAACCTGCCACCTTTATGCTGTCATTGAAAACTCCGCAGATGGTCATGTGATGGAGATTTATTTGACTTACCAGGATGGCACTGGCGTACTTCCTCACAGTTACCATCAGTGCTGTTGAATACCATTCTCTGAAGTCTGTTGAATGGTAGAAATCCTGTTGTTTTTGCAGACTGCTAGTTCTAAGATCTGTTCTGTTTGTGGTTTCAGTCTGTTCAGCATGATTTTCACAATTAGTGTGCATTAATGAGGCTAACTGTGGGACTTATTGGACATATCTGATGATAATCGTTTTGGGGTATTGTCAAAAAAGAGATTTTATCCGTATTTCCAGATCCCTTGAAAGTCGTATGGATGCTGAGTATTGCCTCCTCGCCATCCTGGACTAGCTCTGCCGCGACGACGACAGACTAAATGGACTGATCAGTCGCCTGCAAATTGCCTGATTTTTTCTCCAAGCACTTATCTTTTATCTATATCATCACAAGTAGCATGGTAGTCCTCCTGCCTTATCTCCTCAAGTCCACAGTCAGTTCCTGGAAATTTCAGGCAGTCCGGTGGCATGTCAGGTGTTCGTTACCATTAAAACAAAGACTCTTGGATCACGGTTGGAATATCGAATGAGTGTCTCTGTGAATGTGACAACTGTTTGAACAGCCAGTTGCTGAACAGCGCTAGTTACTAACTAGGCGTAAGCAGCCAGCAACCAGAGATGTGTGTGTGTATATATATATGATAAGTCTTTTAAAAAAAAAAAAAGTCAGAAATCAAAGTAGTTGAACGAAAGAAGAAAGATATAAAGACAGACAAGGAAAAGTTGAAGGAAGAGTACATACCAAAAATAAAGAATGTAAAAGAGAAGGGGAGGAACTTTCATAGTGCACATAGTGCAATCTCCTCAGACAATTGTTTTCTCTATTCATGCTGCGCACGCACGACACTCATACAAGAAGAAATGCTTTCATCTCTGGAAATTTGTTCCGTTCATTCAAGAACACGAGACAGTAATTCACTCTCTTTAGCGAAGGATCCTTTCTTTGCCAGGCTGGATGCCTTTGTACTGAAACAAAAGCCCTTTCAGCCCCCGAACTATCACGTTTTCGATTAATCACATGGTTGAAACAAAACTCTCGCCGCTAGCGTCCCTCTGTTACAACGGGAGCGGAACTCTGTATCCTCTTGCTGCGCACGGCACTCGAATATCGAGCTTTTGTTGACTTTATTGAGATCGTGTCCCGCGCGACGAGTCATCTGCCATTTAAAGCTCTGTTAGTCTTCTGTTAAAAAAAATCCACAATCTGTCCTCAGAGTTTGTTTAGAGAGGGGTACTTAGTGTGAAGCATCGTAAATGGCAGAAACATGAACTTAAGTCAAAACCATAAAGTGTGCTCATGGACTGTTTGACATTACTCTAGTTGTTTGTCTTGTTCAGGTCCTGTTCTCTAACCAGTGACACACACACACTTGCTTTTGTCTCTATCTCATAAGACCAGGCACCCACGACAAAAGTAACCACACACACCCGTGTAAGGGAGTGCAAAGAATATGTATGTGTGCGTGTAAATCTGCATGCAAATCATGTGATTTGATAGAACAATCAACATCTTTAAACATGGAGCAGCCACTGTAACTTGATAGTTTGTGTGAAACCAAAGCAAAGGAGAGAAAGATATAACATTCTTCCCAAAGAAGAGCAATTTCATAGCCTACTCCACCGACCCCATCCCTTTTTTTTTTTGCATTCTTCTTTCAGGCCATGCTTATAGAGGAGCAAGAATTGATTGTTAATAAAAAATGCAGGCAGGTCTCTCTGCTAACAAAGAGACAAAATTAAAAAAAAAAACTTCAATCTTTGCGCTGCTTTACTATAGATGCATATGGAACTGAGATAAACGTAAAAATATTACACTTGAAAAGAGAACTGACAATGTTGAAATCAATTTTTTTTTATTAGAAAGAGAAAAAAGGCTGAGCTGTATTCATTATTTCCTTGACAGAAAGAGATTTTTTTGGGGAAAAAAGTCATCGGTGTTTTCATTTGGAGAGCATTACATTTTCTTTTACGTGGGCGCGTGTTATACACCCTGGCTTCACAGCATCCGAAAAAACAGCCAACTATCCACAGGTGATGGACAGGAACAGTTCCAATGAAGGCTGAAGGAGGAACACAACTGACGGCTCTGTGAAACAAACATGTGATGACCTTTCAGTCCTTCATCTGAACAAGAGAAGCGATCCGGGAAAAAGGGATGGGGATGAGGAATGTACTTCGATACTGAGAAAGCTTTCTTTTTTTTTTTCAGCTTGCTTCTGAAAGAGTAGGAAGCAAATTATTTTAAAGTGTCACGTAAAGCTTGACCTCATCACAGATCAGCTAGAGGGCATGTCGTGATTCTTAGCCAGCTGACCTCTGTTTGGAACCATGTCCCAATAATGCTTCTCGATAAATATTTCTTCAGATCTTTGAAATGATCGTGGGAGGTCTGTTTGTGTCAATATTAAAGATGTTTTGTCCTGGAGCCTTCAAGCGTTCTCTTTACCATGATCATTTCTCAGACTGACTATAGAATGTCTGTGCTCAATGACTAAAGACCTTATAGGTTTATACTAGCTCGAATGCACTTATGAATTATTATAAATTTTTGATAGAAAACGACAAGCAGCAAAGTTTGACTCGAGCTCAAATTTATTATGCACGCAGTGGTCAATCTTTCAAAGCTTTAAATAAACCGATTCATTTTTCAGTACTTCCACGGTAAGACAAACACAGGATACAATATCAGTTTAAAAAAGTATTAATTTTGAGAAAGACCTAGTAAACATAATTTTTAAAGAAGTATTCGCACGGGAGAGAGAGGAGAAACGCCAAACATTCAATTAATTAAAGGTGGCGTTCTCCCAAGAAAGAGAAACTCTAGTCATTAGATGTCTTAAAGGGGGACTCGCAGAAAAGAGAAGAAAAAAAAAGATTCATCAACAGATGGAACAGTCACGTGAGAACGTGACCACGTGACGTAAGAGAACCACAGCCTCCACCGGCACGCGGCCCAGCAACACAGAACGATCGATGCTGGCAACTTACCGGAAACTACAGAATGCATGCTCTCCCCTAAATCCTTCTCCAGCGCTAGAGAGGTCATCTGAGGAACATATTTCAGGCGAATGGCTTCGCCAGCTCCTTCAGTTAATTTTCAGGGTCACGCGCTGAGTCCCAGAATACACTCTTCGTTGCGGACTGAAAAATGTGGAAATGATCCAGGCGAGTGCATCAAGGCTTAGGTCTTAGGCAGGGAACAAATAAGGGTCTTAAATCTTCCTTCTTTTATCCAGCATAGGTTATAGGCACGGCGAAGAACGAGAGTGATAAATCCGTTCTTTTCTTTTCTTTTTCCTACTCCCCTTAGTTTTGATGAGGGGGTGGGGTGGATGTGTATCTTTGTGGTCCTTGCAAAGATGGACTGGATTCCTGGCATCACTCGTCAGAATGCTGTCCACGTGATCCCTCAGTAAAGATCTTGAAACTGAGGGGTAGGAAACTAGAGAGATAGAAACAGCAAGAACAAGTCGTTTCTTCCAGGTAAAAATCGTGAACCAATGAAAAGTGTTTTGCGGACACTACTTCGTGTTTCTTTATCCCAGGGAATTTTGCCACCGTTTATAACTACAGCTGCAGGAGTAAAACATCTTTGTGGTCTGGACACCGCCTTAGAATTTTGAGAGACAGATACTTTTCCTTTAGTTCCCCATGTTGCCCCAGAGAAAAGGCTTACACTTGTAGACGTGTGCAGCACTATAACGAAAGGAATATTTCCGAATATTGCTTACAGTCACAGCAAAATTATGTTACCCCGAAAATTGAGAGCATCAAAACAGTAGTAGCATCAACATCAGTAACAACAACATGACAAGGTATGTGTGTCTGTTTAGGGGGTGGGGGACTCCTTGCTGCGGACAACCAGAAAGTGGGGAGGAAAGGAAGGGAGAAGAAGAAAGGATGTGGCATACAAGATAGGTCCCCGTTTTGTTGTCTCTGACCTGTCACATCCAGCCGTGCTCGATAATCTCCATTTAATCATGCTTTCGTTGTAATATATTACCCTCGTCTTAGCTCTCGTAATCCTGTCTCAGATGGGATTTTCTTAATGCTTAGTAAAAAAAAAAAAATAGTTTCAAACACTTCGCCCCACTTTTGAACAAACGGGTTCAGCAGCCATCTCTGGACACCGGTCTGGATCTCACCTAGTACTCTCGATTTTGTTTAGTGATCTGAATATTGTATAGTGCTATGGATCTTGTATAGTGCCTGGATCTTGTCTAATGATTCCAGCATCGACTTTCCTGTTGCCAAACCTTTCGCAAGAGCAATCGTAGTATTTACCGTGCCGTGTTGGACAAAAAGATAAACAAATTTCAGCAATGAAAAAGAAGTATTTAAAGGGTTAAGGAAATGAATTAATGTAAGGCCTGCATTTATCTGATAGAAAAGGTGTCACGGCTTTTTTTTTCTTTCCAGCTTAAATGCACTGGAAAATGAAGCACTCAGGTCAACTAAGAGGCAGAACGACAACAGGCTTTATAATTGAGGGAACAGCAATAAAGTTAAAAGTCAAGGTCTCCGCCTAACTTGTTTTTAGGTCGCTGGGGACTGAGGTGCTGGAGACCTTACTGGTTTATTGGCTTATTTACTAGGCAATGGCTTCCACCTTGCGGTGATTTCGCATTATGGGTAGAGTGGAAGGGAGAAGAAACTGAAGTACCCGGAGAAACCCCCCGACGCCCAGCCCTGTGGACAAGTGTCACGTACAGCGAGTACCCCGAGACGAGATTTGAACCTGAGCCTGTGTTTTAACCACTACTCCACCGGGCTATCCTTATAGACCTAACTAACCTAAGAGAGTTCACTACTCACCCTGGCTTGACTCGGGGAAGTTTGCTGCGCTACACGGGTATTGAACTGGCGCGTCACTCACTTCAGAGCCAATGTTGTAGCCACTCGGCTGTCTGGATCCTTAATAATTAAAGACAGTATAACGAAGATCATACATAACTGTCCAAGAATTCTGAGCATCAGGAGAAAACGTTTCTGTGATCTATAAAAACCCGTACAGACCAAAAAAAAAAATTCCCTCTTGGTCTTGATGGAAAGCATCAAACGAGTTTTTTTCTGTAATGATAACCTAATTTCTCGTAATCAGAAGCCTCTTGTTTCCTAAGTTATAAGGCAGTGTCCCCGCGTGCTCTACTTCATGTTTGGTTATCCTGGGACACCTTTGTTACTGCTGTATAACTACAGAAAAGAGATGTTTGCTCTTGAGTTTCCCGAGTTGCTCCAGGACAACGACTTACCCTCGCTTCATGACTAACCCCTGGGTTTTAAAGTGTGAAGACGCAGAGACAAAAGCTGAAGGAGAGGAGGACGGAGGACGGGAGGAAGACAACTCTCACTAACAAAGAGCACCTCATCAAGCTCTGACGTGACTTAGTTCCTTAGGTCAGAAAAAAGAAGAGAATTGCGGGGAAACAATGACCAGCCACGCTCGCGCATCCGTTCCAGAACTGGTAGCGACGGATCTCAGCAGGGATTCAAGAACGGCTTCGAGAAACCGACCGAACACAAAAGTTGGCAAGGAAGTCGGCGGCCATTCTTGCTGCCTGGAGCACTTACAAGGCAACAAAAAAACCGTTGCAGACTTGAAGTCAATTTTACTGACACTCAAAGACGGCCGTTGGAGACTGAAGAGTGCGGCAAGGGAAAAGCTTATTTTTGCGACGAAAGAAATGTCGTTCTGTTTGTATCGAGTTTCGCAAGCTATATATATATTGCTAATTATCTGAACCAAGCAAACTTTAGAGCAGCATAATTGGAATCGGTAAATTTCCTTCTAAACCGTGTTGTTGTCGCTGATTCTAAATGTTTTGCTGCTGCTGGAACCTAATCGCAAATGATACATTTTACAGACATACAGGAAACCCGTCAAGTACAAATTATCCTGATGACATTTTACCTTGCTCAGAAAGATGATTTTTTTCTGTTTTGTTGAACCTTCTGATACTGCTGGTACTTCTCTGATTGCAGTACCACACTCATTTGTGGAGTATTTTTGTTCGAAGTGCAGTGTTGACAGACGCAGTTCGATTGGTCATGGTGCGCATGCGCAGAAGGAAAGGCAATCAGCTCTTTCAACTGATAATTTCTACTTGAAGGATTCCATGAATGTCTGAGCAGAACTAGAATGCAGCGTTTGCGACAGAATACAGCTCCAGTGACAGCAGCACATATGTAATGAAAATACATGCGGCTTTTTAAAATTTGTAGAGTAGTAGAAATTCTGTCCACACATTATGCTTCCTGCTCCGTCGGAACAGAGAGGAAATTGCTGGAAAACGAAGTAATGTTTTTTTTCTTATTTTATTAAAATAACTCTTACTGTTCTTCCTATATTTTACGTGTTTTATATTTGCCCTCTTAACGCATTTACATCTGTGTGGAAGTCAATATTTGTTCAAGATCACACCAGGAACATTTTACAACATGTCATTTATACCCTTCCAACTCACCCGCCCACCGACATAACTCCCCACAACAATCTATAAAGACTGTAAACCGCAAACAAAGGGAGGTAAAAGGAGCTGTCGAGAGCAGACAGAGAAAATCAATCCTGAACTTTATATCCATCCGGAACTTTATTTCGGGCTACTCCTTCCACAGAAGAGTTAACTTGCGGTGTGACAGCAACTTTGTACTTTCTCAAGTGGCTTTGAAACAAAAATGTTCCATAGTCTTTGGTTTAGTTTCTCGCGAGAGGTTTCACGGTTGAATGTTGAGAAAGTCCATGTTGAGAGAGTCGACATAAAGGGTCTAAAATCCTTAATGACACCAGACTTTCAGGAGTGTACGTTCACCCACACCATCATCATCCCTGTCAGGAAGAGTGGGACAAACCCGACCGGCGATGCACATGGAAACTGTGGAATAAGAATCTCTCAACAAATTCACGTGACTTTGAAGTGAGGACCTATACTACATAGTGGCCCCCATCAGACAGTTTTCCCGTCCACACGTAAAACCTTCTTCAGACATCTTACTGTCGAAATCAATTCAGGAAAAAGCAGCTGTTAGACTGTGTCGCTAGCCATTAAACTCGTTCTACAGTCATTTGCTTTTTATGTTTAAACCTTGTAATGCTTAACTATTTTGTCACTGAGTGTCTTCAACCATTGGACAAGCGAAACCGAACCAAAAAAATGAAGGAAGAAAGAAACTAGAGGAATGCTTTAATGTCCTTCTCATCATTGCTTTAGTAGTGTCTACGTGACGAGACATCGGGGACTTCACTTTAGTACTTATCCGCCAAACTTTAATTTGGTCACTCTTCAGTTAGAGTACAGCATTGTCTCTTTGATCATGACTAATTAATGCTAGGATATAGCGACAGGGGCAACAGATCTCCGTTGTTGAGGAAGTAGGGCACACTATTTTAATTTGTGGACAACATGACCTCATTTTCTTGGTCGTCTAATTATCAGTGTTAGATGACAACCTAAGAATTCGCGGCAGTCCACTTTGGTGTTTCGACCTCAGTCGCAGATTCTCACGTCTTCCGCTCTTCTTGCTATTCTTGGAAGACAACTCGGAAGCATGCTGCAGATGCAGAAGTGAAGACCAACTGCATAACGAATCGTCTGTGAAGAGGCAAGTGACGTCAGAGCGTTGTGATGGTGATGATTTCTTTTTTTTTTTTTTTTCGTGTGCTCGAGACAGACAACGCGAGAAGCGACCAAGTACAGCACCGTCCCAGCGCCAGCAACACGGTTCCTCTCAGCCTGAAAGCAGCTTTAACTTTTTTCACTCGTCGTATCATACATAAAACATCTGATTTCTATCAGCATACATCGGAGCAGAAGGATTTTTCTGAAAGCCATTGCTAGATTGAATCTGGTTATGAGAAACAAAAGTGATGCATGCCTTGCAGACGAGCCCAAGCTATGACTTCTCAACCCCACCCGCCACCGAGATTTTAGTCTTGGTGTGAAAGTTGACTGATGGCCTCGCCTCTAGTTTCCTGTCTGGGCGAGATAAGAGAGTGCACAGCGTTCAAAAAAGCCATTCATAATAAAATTATAAGATATCGTTGATTTTTGTATTCTACAGTGTGTGTATATCTATATTGTCTACAATCCATCTTTATTCCCAGTAGGGCAGTCCGGTGGCGCAACGGTTAGCGCATGTTACAATATAGTGAGGATTGGCTGTTATGGGTTAGAACTCGCCTTGGACACGCTGTTCTTTCTCTGCATGTGGCATCTGTTTACAGGGCTGTCTGCTTTGATGTGATACAGTTTTATTTGCTGGTTAAGCGTTAAACACTAATTTTCTCCCTCCTGTTATTCTCCGCACTAAGAGATCCATAGAAAAAGAAGTTAGAACCTAAGCAAGAAGGTCTCGTTCCCTGGTCGTTGCTCATGAGCATTTGGATATTTGAACATGTTCTAGGCTGCCTGGCAGAATGTGTTTTATTAATTTGTTTTGTTAGTATCACACTATGATTGAAAGGGATCATTGTCCTTGGACTGTCAGAAATCTTTTGTCACCTTTCTGCTATTGGGTACTTTTCCCAACACCATGTCTAATTAGAATGTCCTTTCTGACCTCTTGATTTTCAATTAGAGGGTGACAGCTCATAAGACATTTAAAATACTCCCTCCAAATTAAAAAAAGTTAAGACTGCTGCAGATAAGCCAAAGTTTTTGTCACGTGACAAAGCGAGCTGAAACGGAAATGGAAAGCTTCCGTTCTTGACCTCATTGCCAAACTGCGTGTCGGAGTTTCTTCCGAGTCGGAAGCTCCATCCCCAGCGACATGCTCTCGAAACAAACTTTGGAAGGTCACGAGTTTTGTAGAACATGAACAAAGTTCGAGCGTCTGGCCTTTTGCTAGTAAATCGCAAGAGCCATCGGTCTGGGTCAGAGGTCTGAAAGTCTAGGTTCAGAGGGCGCAGGGAGGTTTGTGGAGAGTTCAAACGTGAGCGTCACAGAGGGTACAATCAGTTGTCACTTCGCTCCACAAACACTCAGTCGACATTGATATACTGCTTGCTTGGTGCCAATAAGTATCGGCAGTTCTTCATCTCCTGTTTCAGATGCCGTCTGAGAAAAGCGCATTTCTACATCAATATTTCAAGTATCTAAGTCTCATAAAACTTTTTTTTTTGCACGATGACAGCAAAAAAAAAAAAAAAAAACTTCTACCAGCGTGAGTGCGTGTCCAAAAACAAGATGATTTTAAAGACAAAGTTTTTTTTTGGAAGATGATCTGGAACATTTCGAAGCAAGACGACTCATTTGTACGCACACTCGTATGAGCACTCGTACGCACGGACTATTTTTTTCCTGTCTCTTAAGGGCTAACCAGGTGCAAAGAGAAAGTTCAGATAAGTGGGCTGCATTAATGATAAATCACTAACTCAGTTTGTTGCATTCACAAGCGACAAGCCTTAGAACATCGCTTTTTTTTTTCACCTGGATTTTTCGACGTCCTCAAGACTAGGGTAAGGGTTTATGTGTGACTAGGTTAAAGCTTTTATTTTATTTATTTTTTTTTTAGGACGAATGCACATCGAAAATCGAAGAAGGTAATGGACATTGCATTGCGATGTTTTACTTTATGAATAGTACGCTGTGTCTAATTCTTTTCAACCAATTTTTTTCTCTACAAAGGACAGCCAAGCCAGTTTCACCTTCAGCCTGTGTTGTCATGAGAACACTAGAAAAGCCATTACAGCGACACCTGGAAGTGGGCCTTGACACCGATAATTGATAAAGTTTCTGACATGTTGACAGATCGATCCCAATTCCTTGCATTGACCTTGCATTGACATTGGCTTGTTTATTTTTTGTTGAATTTTAGCTGTCCAGCTACGATAATGTGGTGACTGCCTGAATTTCCACCATGCTATCTTTTTGTATCTTCAATTAAGGTTTTCGCATGCGTCCTGTTTTTGCTTAGATGTTGCATTCGACAGAGACAACGCCTCCAGTTGTCTGATTAAAATTAGTAAATCAGTGCATGGGGGCGAAGAAAATAATGCAGGTCTGAAATAATTGAGGTGAAATAAGTGCTTTCATACGTTTTCAAGTTTTCTTCCATTTTCAGTTTTATGGATTTATATTTTTCTCCATATTTCACAGCCGAATAATTTTAAACTCAAACATGAGACAGAAACGAACATCAGGCATTGTGATTTTTGTTGTTGTTGTTGTTGTTGTCATTGCATGCAATGAATACTTTGTAAGCTTCAGAATTTTCATAATCGTAGGTTTATGATACAGTGATGGTCATAGGCACAGGTAATAAATCTTAACCGTATATCATTTAAAAAATCGCACTGTAACAATTTTTTCAGTTATTTTGAAAAAAAACCCCAGAAATGGTCATAATGTTGTAAATAAAAATATCGTTCTTCTTCCTCTATTATAGAAAATATCAATTTCAACAGAACAAGAACAAATTGTCTTGAATACAGAAATAGTCAAATGAAATGTAGCAATGTTGGGCAAATAAAAAGCCGATGAGCGCTACCTTTCACTTGACTGAATCTAGTAAGTTCTTTATTATTTTTTTTAACGCTGTGATCATCTATAACTTCAAAAGACATTCTTCACATTTATTCAAATGTCCCACCATTATAGAGGTGGTATCTCATCTTGCCTTTTTTTTAAAATTACATATCAAGAACTGGTTTAGCTCGCATGGGAGTCGTGTTTTATTCTACATTTGTGATTGAGCAGTTTAGTGGAAGGCAAGTGCTGTGTGTAGATCTTTCTCAGTCCATCACTATGAAAATACTGTTTTCTCCTCAAGCTCCGGTTGTAAAAGGAATCGTCAGCTGTTTGAATAGAACGCCTGCGCCTCATGTTCCATCGAACAACCACAAACATCGCCTTTGAGGAAGTTTATCATCATCTACAGAGGAAAGGCAATCGCACATATTTTTTGTATGTCCTGCACCGGCCAGTCTTTAAGGTGCCAATGACTCGTCGGATTTGCAACCTTTCAGTCGGACATTTTAGACAGCTACCGTCTGTCATCAGCCATTTCTTTACAAATTAATTTGTGCTCGGATCGTCACTTTAATCACTTATGGATGCAACTTTCGCATAAAAAGAGATGACACTTTAGAAGAGGGGTCGACAATTACTCCGTAGAAAGAATAAAAATAGTTTGCTTTGTGCAAAGAGCTCTTAAAGACATTAATGTAAAAATTAAAAGAAAATAGACCAAGAAAAACTACAGGATGTCGTGTATGCACTTTTGCGCGAGAATATCGAAGATTGCGAGATTTTGAGCTAATGGCTGCGTCTCATTTTCGGGATAAATAAAGCGGAGAAAACTACCCCAGGTCAATGGAAGGACTGAACTATTAAGACGATTTATAAAGAAAAAAAGAAAAAAAACATGACTCGTAGAAAAAAGATATTACGGGTCGAAATTAAGCTAACACGAGAAATAAAACGGAAAGTCTGACAAAAAGCGGGACAATTCATGTTGAGGGATTTTATTTTGTGGCTGTTCGTGTTTTGGGAAGAACGGATTGCGGTAGAAGGCTCATACGTGTGTGTGTGTGTGTGTGTGAGAACATGGCTTTTGGCTGAAAGTGTGCAAAAGAAGGCTTGTGTGCATGTTCATGCGTGTTCAGGTGTCGCCTGTGAATGTCGGCAAATAAACGATAAGGAGAGTGTTGCAGCCAGGAACCGTATTCATAAATGACGAAAGTCTACATCCCACGGGCAACAATCATAAAGTGCAGTGCAGACTCCACGGATGTTGCTGTACCTCTGAGATTGTAGTTAGAAATCAGTGGCAAAGATAACTAGGTAGTAAAGTTTCATAGAGCAATATCCACTGGGGGCGAGCAGTGAGTCGTAACAACATGTATGAGGCATTTTCCTCCATTTACCAATGTTACCAGACGGGTAAAGACTTGGTTGCCTGGAGACTGGCTGGATTGCTGGCAGGTCGGCTGATTGTTGCATCGGTTTACGGTGAACAGTAGGTGAAACATGGTGAGAATGAATCAAGTTCTGTAGCCACGGAGTGAAGGAATACTGCGTTTGTCTGTCAACGCTTCTGAGATAGATTATGCATGGCCCATAACTCTTTAGCATAAAGTTATCTGCCCTCATGGTCAGCCTGTGTGTAAACTACGCTGGTTTAGATACAAACGTTCGTTGATAGCTGCTTTATGTCTTTCTTCCATCTAATATCTTTGTTGCAGTTTTCCTCCAGTCAAGTTAAAAAAGATCAGTTTAGGCAAGAATGGAAACAAGATATTTGTACAAATAATATCTTTATTTACTTACCATATTGTTTAAAATATTTTGGTTTAGAGAATTCCTTAATAAATCCCCCTTGCCCTTATACCTAACTTTAGTTTGCCGTATTGTTGTCATTGTAGTTAGCAAAATGTAATGTTCATTATGGATTGTTATTATGTGATGCATCTCTGCTATGTATTACTGTTTATGCCTACAAATGTCCATCTGGGATTATGGCTAAATAAAGATGGCAGATTTCAGATGCCTCTCCTCATTTTATTTGTCAGTTTCTTTCATCTTCTCTCGTTCAGGTCCTGTGTTTCCTTTTAAACAGTAATGACAGCATCACAAAAACATAAGCCTCCCGCAGCCCATTGCACATAATCGAAACTGCTGCCAGTTTGTTTATGAGAGATTAATTTTATATTTTTAATTTATCAATGTCACGACTGGACATTGAGCAGACAATCACTCCTTCCAGCCTCTTCGTGACGGTACAAAACACGCATCAGCAGCGGCCAGCATAAACAACATATTAATATAAATGAAAGTGAAATGACGTGCAGAGTTCCTTCAAGATGCTTTTTTCCTCCCTGCATACCGAATAAAACATATCACTTTTATTGCCAAATATCCTCCCTCCATCGATCTTCGAATAAGAACACTAACGATCGGAACCAAACAGCCATTGCAGGACACCGAGGCAGCAGCAGAATTGGAGCATTGACCAGACATGGGGTGTACCCGAAATTAATCCCGGCTTTGGCTATCTCCGTGACAAGAAATCCTTAGAGGACATGCACAAAGCATTCAGAAGAGACGGTAGATGAAATATGAAAACATGGATTTTGACTAAACGAGAAATTAACCTATCTTTAACTCTTTTGTTCTTCAGGATGTAAATAAACTCAACCATTTTTCTCCAAGTCATTGTAATCAATAATTATCAACTTGGTTTCAGGCACGTAGCACTAAAATCTAATAAACGTTTAGCGTCTGACATTCGAGAACGATCTTTTATAACGGTCACGCGTGTATGGAAAACAATATCACCCGCGGCATGGAGGTGCCCTTCACCCGACAAACGCCGAGGCCAGCACGACTTTCTTTTGTTTTAATTTTTAGAAACTGGAGAGCGCTGTTATTTTAAGAACGCCTGACATTTTTCTATGATAAATCAACCTGCGTGCAACCTGAGAGGAAGGACATCAGCGTAATCAAAATCAAGGGCCACAACTGCCATGGGACTTCCGTTAAAATTCTCTTTCTCCTTTACCACTTCCTCCGTTGAGTGCATACAGGGGCTCTAATTTGCTCTAATTTACATCTGCCTAATAATGTCACTTCTGCAAGGAGTGGCAGGCAAGTTCGCTGACACACTGCACGCGAAAAGAAATTGTATTCTCGTCTTGAAAACATCAAATGCAACTTTCAAAACTTTCGTTATCTTTTGAGATGTTTCAAAATTGTAGTCAAGATAAAAATTAGGACTGAATCAACTAAATCAGTACCAAAGCCCCAAACGCTGTACCACTGCCATTCTAATGATTACTTGGCATCTGTACTCCCACCAGGAGTGGGACTTCGAGTTTCGAAGGGAACATGATGTCCTCCATCTCCAGCTCTATAGCCTCTCCGTGTAAGTCTTCATCACTTACACGTCCTCCCTGGCCAAGATCTTGCTAATACACATAGGTATTTTATAAGAACATTGATTTATATAATAATATTAATATGTAATAAATTCATATATATGTGATACTACAATAATATTATTCTCGTTACTTTATTTCAGAGCAATGAAGCAACTGTACTCAACGATTTATTTTTAATTTGATGCGAAGGAGTTGTCATCGTCAACTGTGGACATGGACTGCTGAGGTCCCTTCCACTCTGTCATCATACTGAACACAGCCATGCTGCTATTACATCAAAAAGCGATCATAACTTTAAATCATTACGACAGACATTTTGTGCGAGCAGAAACATCTAAGCATGCTAATCTTTGTGAAGGGATGAAGAGCACCTGTAAATTGTATCTGCTGCCTTAGGTCACAAATTAATTGTGTAGGAGACAAGTGGGAGAGGTTGTTATGGAGACTGGGTCTAAACAGATATCGATTATCAACGCTCGTGGCACACCATCAGGGGCATCATGGCAGGTGCCTGACGTGATGATTATTTTTATTGTTGTTTTACACTCTTGGCGAGACGGTCGAATTAGTCAGGGTTAGGCATGTCACGTTCTCTGGCAATTACACAGACTTGTTCAATACGGGTCTTGAAGTTCAAACGTGTGTGTGAGAGTGAGTGAGTGAGTGAGAGAGAGAGATCCGATATACCTTTGTTTGAAAACACTTATTTGCTAGGGACAGTTTTTTCAACGACTTTTTGTAGGTTCAAGGAGCTGTCACACCGACATGGCGGCGACCATCTGAAGATCTCTGGGTCTGGCAATGGCAGGCGGTCCATAGAATGCAGTGCTTCCAGTGAAGGGTTTCAGACAGGCTTGGAGGGTGGAGCGGACTGGGTCGTGCTAACATCAGCAATAGGAGACTTACTTGAGAGCGACTCGCTGATGGTGAAAATCGGACTAGTGGAAAATGGAAAGGCATGAAATTCTCATCAAACAAAGTGGTGTGCCGGTGTACCCATCAGCTTCCATGGATGTGCACGTGTGCACGCAGACACGTACATACAGCACAAGCGAACATTTAATGCATTTGCACGTACTTCTTTCTACCAGCGCACGTGTGAAAAATAAACAACAACAACAACACACACACTCGTCTGATAGCGTGTTTACTTACTTCGGAGTAGCAGGCTTCCTGAAGGTGGAGAACAGGTAAACGAGAGGTGAGTGTTTAAATACAGTTAGTGAAATTCGTTTAGCGGAAGACATTGAAGAGAGGACGCAAGAATATGTGAAAAACGATGTTTACTGTATGTGTACAAAAGTGGTAATGTAGTATTATTCATAGCAGCGCGTGGTCCGTGCCAGACTTTGTTAGTGCTCACCGCTTTGGACTCCAAGTAGTTGGTGAAGTGGGTTGTCCCCGCATTATCATTCTTGCAATGCACTGAAGGATTAGGCTTCGTGAGAAAGGGGTCAGGGATGTAGCGCCGTCATCTCCACACTGGCGAGGACGAGCCGATGCCAAACTACCAGATACCAGGCAGGGGAGAGGGCGGGAGGAATTCCGAACACTCGGAGACTACTGACATTAAACCCTCCGAGCACTGCACACGGCACGAAAGTACAATATCGAACCTGCTCTGCTGTGGTGGTAGGCATGACGCGAGGGTAAGTCTTTATCCTGGGGCAGCATGTGGAACTCAAGAACATGCATCTATTATAAAGTTAGAAAGTGGTGTCTAGACTCCGTTTGCAGGTGTTATTTTATCTCTGGAGTTATAAAGCGGTAGTCAAAATGTCCCAAGCAAAAGAAACATGACCGCGGGGTCTGGACATCTCTCTATAACGACGGAAGCAAGACACTTGTCTTTGAGTTTCTCATGCTGCCCTCGGAAACGACTTGCGCTCGCTTCATGACTATGGCCTCTGGATGGGAGAGCACCACATCACATTCTGTGAAATCAGTTCACCGCGTTATGGTGATGCCTTTTAACTGTCGACCAACTGGACACTTCTCACCAATTTTCATGCAGGCGAAAACTCAATGATGAAAAGTATCATACAGTCAGTTGTCAGAATTCACGATAACAGAGTGATTTTGGGTTAGATATAAACGGTAAACTAAACCGGATGTCTAAATATTCAAAGTTATTTTCTTTTGGTTCGACTTTGAAAATCAGCGTTTACAAAATATAACTACATTTATAGCCAAATTAAAAATAAAAACAACTAATTTTTTTGTAGACTGCATGGGCGTAAAGATCCTATAAAGTTATAAACAATAACTAAATATGTATGTAAATGAATTTAACGTTGTATTATCATTGTTGTTTACACTACTTTTGTAGGGCTTTGGCCCTTAAATAAGCAAGCAATTTTTTTCCTCAGATCAAGTCAATGTCTTAGAGAGAAAAAAAAATTAGGAAATGCATATTGTTTCTCCGTGTTTATTGTGTGGATCCATCTCTTGTGAGCTATGCAGCTGTGCACACACATGAATCAATGTTTTGTTTGCCAAGGCAGGAACTCTGCTAGCAGAGAGACAAGAAGAAAAACCGAAGAAAGGAAGTAAATTATTTTGTAATATACTATTCTCTCCGTCTCTCCGTATATTTTTCGTCATATCCTCTCTCTCTCTCTCTCTGAGCAAATTGTTATGACGATTTCTTTTATAACTTTACTATATGTGCACAACGATCGTTGACTCAAACATTTTTTTCTGTTCAATGTTTTGTCTCTCTCTTTTTATCTCCCCCCATACATTTCCTTTCTCTCTTTGTTGAATGAATTTTGTTCTTTTGATGTTTGACGTGCATTATTTGGAATTTTTTACACAACTTATTTGAGTACTTTGACATCCAGTATCGCAGCCTTCGATATTCATTGTTTGGAATTTATATTGATGTCCACAGGTTATCTTGCCATGTTCCCAACGAGATTTACAACGAAGGATTAATGAAAAGATGGAACGAAAAGCAGCAACTGTTGAAAGATAAACAGCCCTGCTGCATGCTGAACGGTTGGCCATCCTCTCGGGTCAAGTAAGGCTGCACTTTATTGCCTCACAGGAAGTCTACGGGGCCGTTGGCTTAACATATGGATGACAAGATGTGGTCCTCCCTCCTCTTTCCTTCTCTTTCACAGACACACACAGCAGCAACACACACACACACACACACACACACACACACACACACACACACACACACACAGATCGCACACGCACACTAGACACACCACAGAGAGAGAAGAACCACAAAAAGATTTTTTTTTAACATTCTACAGCAACAGCGAGATTTGAAATAAGGCTAGATGACTTCTGAATTCCCTATTTATTCATGTCACAGGAACGAATCAATGCACCATTTCTAATGTATCGACATTTTCCTCGCTAGTCACTCCTGCGGCTTGGACATCCTCCCAGATTAAAGGCGCACTGATAAGGAGAGACGCTTTCTGCTTCATCCGGGTCTTACGCAATGGAAGAGAAGCGGCACTGATGATGTATTCAAGTAAAGCAACCCAACTTCCCCTTCTCCACCCGGTCAGCGGAACTCTGTTGAGTGGAGGTCGTAAAGAACAGACGACAAAAGGCATCGTAGTCGTATTTTATGGAAGTCGGTTACGAATCCCAACATAATGGACGTGCGTTTGTAGACGTGAGCATTTTTCATGCATACATGTGTACTGGTCTGAAAGTAGAGGAGACGAGGGACTGCATACTAGTGCACTTGCACAAATCTACGTGTAGCAGCATAGTTCTAGGAAGTTTTGCTTTAAACATTTCTTAAACTTTCAGCCTGGCTATGCTAAAACAGTTTCATGATTTGTTGCTGCCGTGTTGGTGCCATCTGATTTTATCTCGATCGTGTTTCCTTTTTTTTTTACTATTTCCACGGAAGTGTCTACTGAATCATTTAGAGTAACTTGAATGAAGTCAATCGCTGTTATGTCTGCATGGACGCTTAAAAAAATTTAATATACTCCTGTCAGACTCTCACCTGCCTGAGAGTAATAGTCATTCAACTGATCCCATCACATTGCAATATGCAACACATCGGACCAGCTGACAGACTAACAGAAAGAGGCGAATTACAGGCGCTGCTGGGTGATGTACCAAAGGCAATCGAGGAATGGTCTGGGGAGGTGATTCTTCCTCCTTCAAAAGGCCTCCAACTCAATTAGCTAACACCGGGGTAAAAAAGGCGAGGTTAAAACACAAAGGGTCAGTATCGCGCCGCATCCAGCGTCGATGGACACTACCCTGCTCTGCTTTGTAATCTCAGCTAGGGAGACTTACAAATGGTGACTCAGGTACGTCTTCTTCCTTCACTGGAATCAGTATATCCCGAGACTGAGTACTATTTCAAACCTCGTTCCCGCCAAAAATTCTACGACTGAACAGTTTTCACCAAATAATCCATGTCACGGTTAACCCTTTTGCCACTGACATTCTCATTCGTTCTCCCATAATTGCTTTCTACTCTTGAAGTTCATAAGTAGCGAAGGGGTTAAACTAACCTAAAAACATGGAGACACGGACTGGTCCGTGACATGATTCTGAAAAGCATCCCTGCGGTGCTCCTCATATGCCAATTATTTCCTGCAAGACTTTTCGATCTATCACCCACTACGAACAGCGATCTGGCCTCCAAAAGCACCAACAAGGGACAAGTTCTTTGACTCTCCTGAAGTAGCTTCGGCACTAAAATATCTTTTGTCAGGGCCTCTGGAGAATCCTGAGTCGTCCCGAGTATGTGACTTTGGTGCCACCTAAACCACAGCACCGCGGAATGGAAGGAGGGAGGGAGAGAGAGTGGTTGAGGTTTTATCAGATGCAGGCAGTAGAATATCCTGTCTCCGGACAGTGCAGTCTTATCCATAATCACACGTACATCTTCATTTAGAAGACAATGAACAAGCCATTACATCGATAAACAACGTGATGCAAGAACAATGCACGAGAGCCCCTACCCCTCCCCACCATCTTCGCACACCAGGTGTTATTATATTTCAAACACTGATTAATTCTTCGGTAAGTGCGTACTGACATATTAATAATTATGTTGAAGTAAATTGTCATTCGACTATGGACTAAAGAAGTCTTTCACTGTAAGCGCTTTCCTTTATCTACGCGCCATGTAAACAACCGTCTGTCTTTCCCTCCGTGGCTCCTTCTCCCAGCACTTCTAGCTCCCAGTGTGCTGCTCAGCTGTCACATCGCCTGTTCTCAACCTGCCTTTCGTCACTACTGTAACCTTTCTTGACTATTACATCTGTCTTGACTGCTGTCACTCTATAGAAAACATAGTAATCTACAGTCGGCCTCTGGGCGTATAGTTTCTATTTGCGTCTATCATTTTATTTATATCTTGTTGATTTAAGGTGGTCCCCATGTTTAATGTTCTTACACATGGCATAACGTTATAGCTTAAACGATTGACGAAAAACAAGGCTTTAATTTTTATAATTTTATTAAGAAGTGAAATTTTTTGATTATGTGTTGTTTTTTTTGAAACTAAGTGTATTCGTATACATGCGTTCGTCAATGATCTCTCAGCTGAGGAAGCAATAAGGAGACTGTCAGTGTTGTCCATAGGAATGGGAATCCCATGGGAATCCCATGGGAAACGTCCCATGGGATGGAATGGGATGGGACAGCACACATTTGTATTTCCCATGGTAGTCGATACTTGATATTGCAAAATAAATTTACTGTTATTTCATTCATCAAGGATTTAAATCTTTCCTCTGAATCATCTATTGTATGTGAAGTAGCAGGAATTATAGAACAAAAGCCGAAAAGTGGTTTTCAGTGTTGTCCATAGGATTGTTAATACCATGGGAATCCCATGGGAAACATCCCGTGGGATGGGACGGGATGGGACAGGCATAAATTGCCATGGGAAGGGATGGGACGGGATAGAAAAATATGTCCCATGGACAACCCTGGAGACTGTGGTTTCGGAACTTTCTTACCTGTGATGCTTTTACAGATTTTATTTGTTTAGTGGTTCTTTATATATATATATCATAGGTTTTCCAGTCCAGCAGTTATACGAACTTGAGATACAGCAAACTGATAACAGTACTAGGCATATGTTGTGTAGAAGCTGTAACAAAACAACAATAAAAAAAAAAAAAAAAAAAAAAAAAAAATTGTCAGTGTTCAACACAGGGTAGAGGTAAAGATTGTGTTACAAGGGAAGTAACTTCAGTAGTTGTTTGCAAACAAGCGTGTTAGGATATCTTCCCATTACTACACACTGCGTTACGACCAACCCGCTCCTTCCACTCGTAACACCTGGATTACAGGATAGTTAAATGGTAGATATGACTAAACTTACTTCAGAGATTGTTTTACACACACACACACGCACACACGCACACACACACACACACACACACACACACACACACACACACACACACACACACACACACACACACACACACACACAGAAAACTAACTTTATTGGAGATAAATATTAGAATCCATATGAAGCTTACAGGCTGAAATGCACGTATTGTGTTTTTAACATGGCTTGAAAAATAGTCCCATAGGGTGTAAGAGTAATTTTTTTTAAATTTTTCATAGATGTGTGGGACTGAGTAAGTGTGTGGTAGTATGGGAATGCTGAAGTGTGTGTAGTATTTTATGCCCCTGATGTTGACAATGTATTTCAGCTGTGGATTAATAAACTTGTCTTGTCTTGTCTTTGTCTTGTCAACTGAACAGAGGCTGTGAAGAACAGTTACTGATAGTGAGGATTTAGAAAGTGTTCACTTCTGGAGGGGAGAAAGGTTTTCTGTGCTTTCTGTGTTTTCTGTCAATATTCTTTGAGCTGTAGAAATCTTGTACAGGTTGTTTTCTTTTAAGTTCACTTGTACATAATTGTCAATTAAATAATCTACCAACATCGATGAAAACATCTAACAGCATTCGGTCCCTGAACTGAACACATAATATATGGTAGCGAGGAATATCAGTTAACAGTTGTGATTATCCCATAGACGTATCGAAACAGATGTGTAAACATCAAAAAATTGTTTGAAATAGTTTAATAATTTGGCGACAATTGCTGTGTGAGATCATCAGGTGTCACTATATCAATATTTCATTGTCAAAAATCTGTTAATGTTAGTAATAGAAATGCTCGTAAAAATCACTTCATTCTGTACTTCTATATCTTTTTATAATTCTGTGCTCTGTATCTTGTTTATGTAAATAAGAGAAATTTTGAAATGTCAGTGCTGTGTGTCAGTAGCGATTTTGTTGCCTTCCTGCGGCAATAGTTTTTAAATAAATATTTAATTAAAGAAGCAGATTTTGTTGATTTTAGAAGCAACGCTGACGTTCATGTAAGCTGTGTTTATCTATCACACCCTTTGAGGCATAACATTACTTTGGCAAATTGTTTATTGACGAACTTAAATTTACATCTGAATGACAGCAAAGTGAAAAGAATTCAACGAGTGACTGACAACTGAGTTGTCTACACAGCGTGATGGCGTCGCTTATTGAAACAACAAAGGAAATAAGAGCAGACACAATAAATTAGTGTTTGTAATGTCTTTTTAAATCTTTAACGATGATGCATAGCAAGAAATAATAAAAACAGAAGACGATTTTTATTGATTCCTATTATAAAATAAAAATACTAAACACATAGTTTTTTGTGTCAGTGGCGTTTTCTGACAAAACGATCAAGGTAAATGCAGTCCTTCTCTCATTATTCACCAAGATTGGTTGCGTTGTTACAGTTGTCTGTGGCGCAAAAGAGCACACATGCTCGCTCAGAATCCGAAACATTCATGCAGGTGAAACCTTCTGTTTCCGATGTGCAGCCACGAAGTGTATTATCACGGCCCGGTACTGCCAGGAAAAGGGCAATGAATCAACAGAACTTTGTATCAGTCAATTAATTTATAATATATAATTATCCATGCCTTTTACCCATGCATCTATTTACTTACCTGTCAGTAGATTATCTTTTCAGGGATATATTTTTATTTTTCTCAATATATTTTTCTACTATAAACTCTCACGCCCATGACTGAAGAGATGAGAGCAATGCAAACAACGACAGTAACACAACAATGGTAGTGCACATGGGAGACCCACAGGAGGATGCAAATACGAAACTAAAAACAAATGTTTATTTACCTCCTGGGGTGAACTGTCTAATAAAGAAGCAGAGTTCGTTGGGTCGGCACTCAACCTCTGGCACGTTTCCAGAATGACAGTCCTTACCAGTATCTAGACAATACTTGCATTTCAAGCTGTTCACTGCAACACAAAACACAGAGTGCATCAGTCTTGCTCCCATCATCGTGTCTCTACTAACCGCCGGAAAAGGTGTTGAGGTCACAACAGTACTGCTTCTTTTTTAGCTGATTTAGAAAAAAGAGATTAAGATAATTTCAATAATTGAGATATTTTCTGCTTTCTTCATCAGTATCTGCATTAAAATTGAAACCCTTGTGGAAAGTCTTTCCTAAAAAAACTTCAGGTTATTTGTTTTATGGATGTTTTGTTCATAGAAGTATTTCGTTTCTGCAAGTATATTAACCTATGTCTGAGTTACTTTTACAGAAGTCATTAAGCTGTGGGCTCTCAGGTAACAAATCCAGTTTTCAGTCAGTTCAATAAGCACTTTGAAGTCGCAGGTTCCTGTATGAACACAACTACTAATGCTGAAAATTATAAAAATAAGTTATAGTTTGATTGACTTGAAATGTAAACAGATGAAAACAATGGTACTCAGAAGATTAAAACATACGTTTACTTCTTGTGCTTAGACACTGTCCTAAGAATCTAGCAATTAATTTATGTTTATACAAGCTTGTAACATTTAAAGCTGTTCTCTAATCAATTTCAGTTTTACTCAATGTATTTTTATATTCGTTAAGAATTTTACTTGGATATTCTAAAGAAAAGGTGTAACACAGAGTTTTACACCTATGTAAGAGGCTCCTGGAAACGAAGAAGTGATCTGTGAAACTACAGATTGTGTTTAAAATATGGTTAGAAGGCTACAACTAAGTCAAGTTCATCACAACATTGTACATGTATGTTCCAAGTCAGTTAACTATCTACTTGTTGGGTCATCAACATCGTCTGCCAGTAGATTACAGCAGCATGAGACGTTGAATGATCTTTCACAAGGACGACCGTTGATGTTGGTCTGTTTTGCCGTCTGTTACAATAAGCACATCACACTTACATACTGTACGAGAGACAAGATTACCTTTGGGACATTTATATCACATTTGCGTCTCCCATAGGTTAGTCTGCCTACTTAATTGAACTTACCAATAGCTTTAGATTTATTCAGTTATTATGGACTGAATAGTTCTTACCTGACACCTTAACGACCAACATGTAACCGGTCTCCGATGTTGTTATTTGAGTTGTACGCAGGTCAGTCGTATGTCCGAAGGTGTCTTAACGTTGACATGTTCGAAAGCACAAGGCTTTCCTTAAAAAGAGAAATAAATTAAAATGAGGAGAAGAAAAAGAAAGAAAGATTCAGGTGAAGTAAACCTACCAGACTCGACGTGGTAAAGAAACAAAAGCCCGCACAGACAGAAGGCGGCGGCCATTAACCGATGTGTTGTTGTCATGTTTGTCTTGTGGAGTGAGAACTCGCGGCCTCTTGTCTTTTCTCAGGTGAAAGTGGTGACTGCAATGGTGAGACTACTCGGGGCGTGTTGCAGGCAGCTAGTCGGTGATCTTTTATACCTCTTCTTGTTTATGTGGTGATTTCTCATTGGTCGCCTATTATGGTCTTTTATATCCCATGCACCACCTGGCGCGCCGGTGTGACGTGTGAGACGTTATGGTGGAGGAGGTTGTCTTCTTGTATTTGCAATAGAAAAGTGCTTTCACCTAACTGATATTTGCACTCTAGTACAAAGTAGAATGTCTTTGTTGCGAGGGTGGATGACGTTTGCATCTAGATTCTAGAATGTTGGAGGATAGGAAGTAAAACTAGCGTAGCTTTAGAGTGGAGAAATGCCTTTTGTGATTTTGGAATGAAGAGAGAAAGAGAGAATGCAGGCTCTTAAAAATCACTTCATTCTGTACTGGAATGAAGAGAGAAAGAGAGAATGCAGGCTCTTAAAAATCACTTCATTCTGTACTTCTACATCCTTTTATAACTTTACCTTGTATCTTGTTTATGTAAATAAGAGAAGTTTTGAAATGTCAGTGCTGTGTGTCAGTAGCGATTTTGTTGCCTGGTGCGGCAATAGTTTTTTTGAATTAAATTATAGCAGCAGATGATAATAATTTTAGAAGCTGTGCAGATGTTCGTGTAAGCTGTGTTTGTCTATCTTTATATTTAGTCTGTGGACATTGTTGAGGCATAGCATTACTTGGCAAAGTGTTTACTGACAAACTTAAGTTTACATCTGAATGACAGCAAAGTGAAAAGGATTCAATGAGTGACTGACAACTGAGTTGTCTACACAGCAGTCAGCTCATCTTCTTTAATTTTAAAAGGTTTCAGTTGACTGTTGACTGCTTCCTTGCGTCGCAGATTGAAACAACAGAAATAAGAGGAGATATAATAAAATAAAAAGACAGAGCGATAACAGCGAATTTAGTGCTTGAAGTAGAATGTAGAGGACAGCAGAAAAACTTCTGCAAAATCAGAATAATAAGTATCACACAATCACATCGATTTCTACATTGTTTCACACCACAAAGAAGCCAAACAACGTAGATGGATTACTACTTTTCTTCAGTTTTCTGGACAGAAATTAAATAATTTGATGTCAGATGTTGCCATTTAACAAACCAGAAACAACATTTCAATACCAGGAATATCTTTTTAAAGCTTTCACGTTGATGAATAGCAAGAAACAATAAATACAGAAGACGGTTTTTATATGGGATTACATAGTTTTTGTTTTGTGAATCTTGGAAAAAATTGTACTGAAGAGTATTTTTTCTTTATATTTTCTTTTATAACATAAAAGTACTAAAACCCTAGTTTTTGGTGTCAGTGGCGATTTCTGACAAAATGATCCAGGTCAATACAGTCCTATCATTAGTCACCAAGATTGGTTGCACTGTTACAGTTGTCTGTGGAGCAGTAGAGGTGGCACTCCTTCCAAGTTTCCTCGACATCCACGCAGTCGAAACCTTCGTTTTTTGATGTGCAGCCACGAAGTGTAAATACCTGGTCCGGTTCTGCCAGGCAAAGGGCAATGAATCAACACAGGATTGTGATGGGATACATCCAATGAATTATATATATATCTATAAGCTTTCATTCATCCATGCTTTCTACCACTGCAACTATTCGCTTACCCGTCAGTTGATTATCTTTTCACGGATAAGTTTTTATATTTTTTCATTAGATTATTCTACTATAAACTCTCACGCCCATGACTGAAGAGATGTGAACAATACAAACAACGGCAGTAACACAACAATGGTAGTGCACAACGGAGACCCACAGAAGGATGCAAACACGAAACTAAAAACAAATGTTTATTTACCTCCTTTTGTGAACTGTCTATAAATGCCGCAGGTTCCGTTGAGTTCGCACTCAACATCTGGCACGTTGCCAGAATTACAGTCAGGGTTATCAAAGTCACAGTCCTTGCATCTTACTCCGTTCACTGCAACACAAAACACACAGTGCATCAGTCTTGCTCCCATCATCGTATCTCTACTAACCGCCGGAAAAGATGTTGGCGTTGGATTTACATAGTCCACGAGTAAAACAACCTTCAACGACTGGTGTTAGTACTCTATGTGGTTTGAAAATATATGTGAGGCTTGCTTTCTTAATGTAAAACAGGTCGATAATAAAAAAAAAATACAGTAATTAGTTTCATAAAAGTATTTTATATTTCTCTCGATCGAGAGAGAGTATTACAGTCTCTGACTTTACAAATTTAAATATTTCAGTCTCAACAGTAGAATATTCTTGTGAATAAATATTTTTGTAAATATCGCAAAAATCTGTTACTAAGCTTTTAAAAATCCTTTTTTCCTATCTGTATTTTATAATTCTATTCGAACGGTTTCGAGTATTATCTATTGGACGGCTTCTAATGGTTCTCACTGTTCTTTATACGATGTTGTTATTTGAGTTGTATGTCCGAAGGTGACTTAACGTTGACATGTTGGAAAGCGCACGGCTTTTTTTTTTTTTTTTTAAAGAGAAACACATTAAAATGAGAAAAAAATGAAAGAAAGAGTCAAATGAAGTAAACCTACCACAGTCGAAAGAAAGAAAAGTCAGCACAGGCAGAAGGCGGCGGCCATTAGCTGATGTGTTGTTGTCATGTTGGTCTTGTGGAGTGAGAACTCGCGGCCTCTTGTCTTTCCTCAGGTGAAAGTGGTGACTGCAATGGTGAGACTACTCGGGGTGTGTAGCAAGCAGCTAGTCCGTGATCTTTTATACCTCTTCTTGTATATGTGGTGACGGACGTGGCAGACAGCGGAACACAAACTTCCATCATACATCATGCTTTTGGTTCTACGTACTGTAACAAAATACAGAAACTAGTTGATGATGATTACGATGACAAAGAAGAAGATGATGGTTGATGGATGATGATAGATGACGATTGCCGATGATATACAGAGTGCGTGCTTTTTCTCTCTTTATTTTGAAATTGTAAGTAGGGTCGGGGAGGTTTTCACTGTGGGACAACAGAGAATTTTATTTGAAGAAACATAAATCGATGAGTCGGCTCAAAAACAGTTTGAAAGCGAAAGTAGAATTGAGAATCAGAGTGTTTTAGTCCTTCGTCAACGTGTACTCTTCCAGTTTGTCTTCCTCTAACTGTCACATGATTCACTGCAGGTGTCGCATCCCTCGAGGTCTGTAATGATACGACGGTCTTTGCACGGTCTGTGAATACACATAAAAACAAAGTTCATAACCGCTGTGTATAGCATCTGCACAGTAAAACACGCTTCACGATTCATATCCGGAGAGCTATGACAGTTTGGTTTTTATATTGTGCAGGTGGTATACAGCGCGGTTATGATTTATGTACATTGATTTATGTTCATGTGCAGACCTGATCGATATGGTCATTCTGTAGTAGACTGTGGGACACGCGATGATTCACTTGTGTACCACTTGCGGTGGCCTTGGCAGGACGAGACCAAACGATTTCGGAGACCTTACACAGTTACACCGCCTGCAGGCAGAACCTTTTCCTGCAACCATTCTGTATTAAGTCATGTACCCAGTTACCACCGTATCTCCAACAAACTTTTTGTTTAACTAGTCAGGAAAACCACTTACAAAAAAAAAAAAAAGAAATGAAAAGATTAGCGTTAGTCATGTTTTGCCCATGCCGCACAAATATATCAGGAGGTCGGCGGTCAGAGATGTAAATTACTCTGGACTAACATGTCCCAGGTACGTTACCACAAGGACTGAACCTATTCCATAAAGATAAACATACAGTCGGATACTGCAGTTGACTATAATTGCACGTGACCTTTTCGACCTGGTCAGGTCAAATATTATTTCAGTGATTTCTACAATAGCCAGGACCTCAAATGAAGACATTGTCTTTGTACGAAAAAGTAGTGGATGGTGTTGAGGTGGACAATGATAGGGTATTAAAAACAACAGAAAACAAGGTTAAGAATAGCGAGAGTGAATAATTGTTATTATTCCTAAGATTGGTTACAGTTCTGCAAGGTTATTAAGATGCTCCGAAGTTCCACAAAGTAAATGAGTCACTAATGAGTAAGACATGCCTAAGATGCCTGTTGTTTTTTTGAAGCTAAGTGTATTCGTATACACGCGTTCGTCAATGATCTCTCAGCTGAGGAAGCAATAAGGAGACTGTGGTTTCGGAACTTTCTTACCTATAATGATTTTACAGATTTTATTTGTTTAGTGTTTTTATATATATATATATATCATAGGTTTTTCAGTCCAGCAGTTATACGAACTTGAGATACAGCAAACTGATAACAGTACTAGGCATATGTTGTGTAGAAGCTGTAACAAAACAACAATAAAAACAACAACAAACCAGTGTGGTCAACACAGGGTAGAGGTAAAGATTGTGTTACAAGGGAAGTAACTTCAGTAGTTGTTTGCAAACAAGCGTGTTTGGATATCTTCCCATTACTACACACGGTGCGTTACTACAAAACCCGCTTCTTCCGCTCGTAAAGTAACACCTGGATTAAAGGATAATAAGACACTAACGATACTGTTAAATGGCAGATATGACGAAACTTACTTCAGAGATTTCAGTTGTTTTATACACACACAGAAAACTAACTTTATTGGAGATAAATATTAGAATCCACATGAAGCTTATAGGGTGAAATGCACGTAATGTGTTTTTAACATGGCTTGAAAAATAGTCCCATAGGGTGTAAGCGTAATTAATGATCAACTGAACAGAGGCTGTGAAGAACAGTTACTGATAGTGAGGACTTAGAAAGTGTTCACTTCTCGAGGGGAGAAAGTTTTTCTGTGCTTTCTGTGTTTTCTGTGAATATTTCTTGAGATGTAGAAATGTTGTAATTTGTACAGGTTGTTTTCTTTTGAGTTCCCTTGCAGATAATTGTCAATTAATTAATCTACCAACATCGATGAAAACATCTAACAGCATTCGGTCCCTGTTTAATGAACTGAACACAAAATATATCGTAGCTTGGAATATCAGTTAACAGTTGTGATTATCGTATATATGTATAGAAACAATGGTGTAAACGTTAAAAAATGATCTGAATAGTTTAATAATTTGGCAACAATTTCTGTGTGAGATCATCAGGTGTCACTATATCAATATTTCTGTGTCAAAAATCTGTTATTCTTAGTAATACGAATGCTCGTAAAAATCACTTCGTTATGTACTTCTACATCCTTTTATAACTCTTTATTCTGTATCTTGTTTATGTAAATAAGAGAAGTGTTGAAATGTCAGTGCTGTGTGTCAGTAGTGATTTTGTTGCCTGGTGCGGCAATGGTTTTTAAATACATATTTAATTAAAGAAGCAGATTTTGTTGATTTTAGAAGCAGTGCAGACGTTCATGTAAGCTGTGTTTATCTATCACACGCAGTCTGTGAACACTCTTGAGGCATAACATTACTTTGGCAAAGTGTTTATTGACAAACTTCAGTTTACATCTGAATGACAGCAAAGTGAAAAGGATTCAACGAGTGACTGACAACTGAATTGTCTACACAGCGTGATGGCGTCGCTGAGTCAAACCTAAGAAATAAAAGAAGACATAATACATTAGTCTTTTTAATGTCTTTTTAAAGTTTTTACGATGATGCATAGCAATAAAATAAAATAAAAACACAAGATTTTTAAGTTAAATTACATGGTTTATAATATTGTGTTTTTTGGATAAAATTTTATTGCATGGTAATTTTTCTATATATTTCCTATTATAAAATAAAAATACTAAACCCATCGTTTTTTGCCTCAGCGGCGTTTTCTGCCATGCAGTTCTTCACCAATATCGACTACGTTGTTACAGCTGTCTGTGTCGCAAGCCAACCAACACTCCGTCCGTGAACTCGGATGTACACGGCAGCCCTCACCTGCGTGTTCGTCTGTGCACGCACGAATTACAATTTGATGCTCCACCACTGCCAGGCAAAGGGCAATGAATGAACAGAGTTTTGTATTGGGATTCATTCCATTTATTTATAACATATATTTATCCATGCTTTTTAGCCATGCATCTATTCACTTACCCGTTAGTGGTTATCTTTTCACGGACAAATTTTTATTTTTCTCAATATATTTTTCTACTATAAACTCTCACGCCCATGACTAAAGAGATGTGAGCAATGCAAACAACGGCAGTAACACAACAATGGTAGTGTACAAGAGAGACACACAGGAGGATGCAAACACGAAACTAAAATCAAATTTTTATTTACTTCCTGGGTTGAACCTTCTATAAACGGCGCAGTTATGGTTGGGTAGACATTCAATGTCTGGCACGTTTCCAAGACGACAGTCCTCACCAGTATCTAGACAATACTTGCATTTCCTGCTGTTCACTGCAAAACAAAACACACAGTGCATCAGCCTTGCTCCCATCATCGTGTCTCTACTAACCGCCGGAAAAGGTGTTGGCGTTAGATATACATAGTCCACGAGTAAAACAACATTCAACGACTGGTGATAGTACTCTATGTGGTTTTAAAATATATGTAAGGCTTGCTTTCTTAGTGTAAAGAAGGTCGATAATAAAAAAATACAGTTATTAGTTTGATAAAAGTATTTTATATTTCTCTCGAACGAGAGAACTCGATTTCAAACTCAATCTCAACCTTCTATTGAGTAGCGTCAGGCCCATTTAAAGGGAGAACTGTACAACAACGATAGCAAACATGATTATAAGTTAATGTTAATACAATTCTGTAAAATATACAACTACATTATTATTATACATTGAGGAAACACCAGTTTTGCGATCGAGATGGCAGTCTATAAAAGTAAGACTGAGGGAGAGGGAGAGCATGTGACTGTCAGCTATGGAAGGTTCAGACTTTGTTGTAAGATGTGGTCACCAGTGTACTGTAACAGTCTCTGACTTTACAGTATTTAATATTTCAGTGTCAACAGTCTGCTGTTCTTTGGAATAAATATTTTTGTATAGATCGCAAAAATCTGTTATTCGCAAACCTTTGAAAGATCCTTTTCCCTATCTGTAGTTTCTAATTCGATCCGATGGGTTTTAAATAGCATCTATTGGGTGTATTCTAATGGTTCTCGCAGTACATAAATAATTGAAGAAAAATGTAAAGAGCAAAATATTGTGTTACTTTGAAGTCGTCACAACAGTATTGCTTCTTTTTCATCTGGTTTAGAAAAAAGAGATTGAGATAATTTCAATAATTGAGATATTTTCTGGTTTCTTCATCAGTGGCTGCATTAAAATTGAAACCTTTGTCAAGCCTCTTTTCTAAATCAACTTGAGGTTATTTATTTTATACATGGTTGGTACTTTGAAGTATTTTGTTTCTGCAAGTAATTAACCTTTGTCTGAGTGACTTTTACAAAAGCCATTAAGCTCTGGGCTTATTCTCAGGTAACAATTCCAGCATTCAGTCACTTCAATAAGCACTTTGAAATCGCAGGTTCCTCTATGAATACCAATACTTTAGCTGAAAGTTATAAAAATAAGTTATAGTTTGATTGACATGAAATGTAAACAGATGAAAACAATGGTACTCAGAAGATTAAAACATACGTTTACTTCTTGTGCTTAGACACTGTCCTAAAAAATCTATCAATTTATTTATGTTCATACAAGCTTGCGACATTTTAAAACTGTTCTTGAATCAATTTCAGTTTTACAGCAATGTATGTTTTATATTCGCTAATAATTTTACTAGGATATTTTAAAGAAAAGGTGTAACACTGAGTTTTACACCTATGTAAGAGGCTCCTGGAAACGAAGAAGTAATCTGTGAAACTACAGCCTGTGTTTACATTATGGTTAGAAGGCTACAACTAAGTCAAGTTCATCACAACATTGTATATGTATGTTCCAAGTAAGTTAACTATCTACTTGTTGGGTCATCAACATCGTCTGCCAGTAGATTACAGCTGCATGAGACGTTGAATGATCTTTCACAAGGACGACCGTTGATGTTGGTCTGTTTTGCCGTCTGTTACAATAAGCAACATTATACTTACACACTGTACGAGAGACAAGATTACCTTTGGGACATTTCTGTCATATTTGCGTCTCCCAAAGAATAGTCTACCTACTTCATTGAACTTACCAATAGCTTTAGATTTATTCAGTTATTATGGACTGAATAGTTCTTACCTGGCACCTGAACGACCAACATGCAACAGCACTCCGATGTTGTTATTTGAGTTGTACGCAGGTCAGTCGTATGTCCGAAGGTGACTTAACGTTGACATGTTTGATAGCACAAGGCTTTCTTTAAAAAGAGAAATAAATTTAAATGAGGTGAAAAAAAAAAATAAAGATTCAGGTGAAGTGAACCTACCAGAGTCGACGTGGAGAAGAAACAGAAGCCCGCACAGGTAGAAGGCGGCGGCCATTAACTGATGTGTTGTTGTCATGTTGGTCTTGTGGAGTGAGAACTCGCGGCCTCTTGTCTTCCCTCAGGTGAAAGTGGTGACAGCAATGGTGAGACTACTCGGGGCGTGTTGCAGGCAGCTAGTCGGTGATCTTTTATACCTCTTCTTGTATATGTGGTGATTTCTCATTGGTCGCCTATAATGGTCTTTTATATCCCATGCATCCCCTGGCGTGCCGGTGTGACGTGTGAGACGTTATAGTGGAGGAGGTTGTCTTGTATTTGCAATAGAAAAGCGCTTTCACCTAACTGATGTGTAGCACTCTAGTAGTGTACAAAGTAGAATGTCTCTGCTGCAGGGTGGATGACGTTTTACATTTGCATCTAGATTCTGGAATGTTCGAGGATAGGGAGTAAAACTATCGTAGCTTTAGAGTGGACAAAGGCCTTTTGTGATTTTGGAAGGAAGAGAGAGAGAAGGCAGACTAGAAACTAAATTAAAACTGTTCAGTGTGAAAATTCGATCGTTGTGTTGTTTCTGTTATGACTAGCCATCACAGACTGGCGTGTTGGTTACAGAG
This sequence comes from Pomacea canaliculata, assembly GCF_003073045.1. Classification (NCBI taxonomy): domain Eukaryota; kingdom Metazoa; phylum Mollusca; class Gastropoda; order Architaenioglossa; family Ampullariidae; genus Pomacea; species Pomacea canaliculata. The sequence goes on along the minus strand of NC_037590.1, from coordinate 31,307,224 downwards.
AAATGTGAATGTATGTGGAAATGGAGGAGCAAAAGATGAAAGGAGGTGATGAATGGAAGAGGTTTGGGTAGTTGGGGTGTAAGCGTCGCTCAATTGTAACGCCGAATGTATTTCTTAATGTCTCATCTCCTAAACGTCGTCAGCCTGTCGTTGTCTGTTGTGACTTGTTCTGACGTGGCAGACAGCGCAACAGGAACTCACATCATTCATCAAGCTTTGGTGAAGCGGGTTATAAGTACTGTACCAAAATACATGAACTAGTTGATGATGCTGACGACGACAAAATAGATGATGATGATTGACGGATGATGATTGATGAATGATGATATAAAGAGAGCGTGCGTTTTCTGTCTTTGTTCTCGACATGTAAGTAGGGTAGGGAATGTTTTCATTCTGGGACTGTGGAGAATGTTTTTGACAAAACATAAATCAATGAGCCGGCTTAAAAACAATTTGAAAGCGGAATTAGAATTCAGATCTCTCTTGTGTTAATCGTTATTGTAGCACTTCATGACCTTCAGAGAGAAGGAGGAAAATAATAAAAAAAGATGTAAAGTTAAAGCGGTTTTCTGTCATCTACTTTTGCACACTGTTAATGAACCTCTGAACTACACTCCAAATTCACCTTAGATGATAAGCACAAAATTATCTACAACCATTTAGGTTTTGACCTCTAGACAAATGGATCATATTGCTTTTAATGTTAAAGAGAGTCTTGCTTCCAGGTGAGATGGATCAGAGTGTTTTAGTCTTTTGTCGACGTGTACTCTCCCAGTTTGCCTTGCACTGACTGTCCCATGATTCACTGCAGGTGTCGCATCCTGGAGGTCTGTAATCATGCGACGGTCTTTGCATGGTGTGTGCATGCACATAAAGACAAAGTTCATAACCGCTGTGTATAGCATCTGCACTGTAAAACGAGCTTCACGATTCATATTCGGATAGCTATGAAGGTTTGCTTCCAATTACATTTTTATTGTGCAGGTGGTATACAACGCGGTGATTGATTTACGTCCATGTGCAGACCTGATCGATATGGTAATTTTGTAGTAGACTGTGTGCTAGGGTTACCGTGGTGCAAGGTTACTAAGATGCTCCGAAATTCCACAAAGTAAATGAGTCACTAATATAGAGTAGAATCCATGACAGTCAGAAAGATCAAACCACTTATGTCGTCTTTTCAAAATGTTTTGATGTCCTGACAAATGTCAGAAATTTTAATTGTTTGTGCGCATGCGTAGGTCATTACTTGCTAGACATGCTGGCGCGCGATGATTCACTATTTTATGTTGCTGTGAAAAAAAAGTTTAGATATACCGAAGTTTTTGTTCTGACTGCTGCATCAGCAGGGTCAAAGTGAGTTCACAGTCCAAATACGTACGTTTCCTTTCCATCCTGCATTAACTTTGCGATTTTGAAGGACCCCTAATGGGGGGTCGGGTTAAAGTAATGGCTACGGGCTATACCTCTCCTAACTGACCGAAAGCCCATAGGGCGTAGCCGTTACGCGATTACAGTGACCGTATGTCGGACATTTCACTCTGCCCTCTGACCTCGCGCCTGCATTTGCTGACCTGCTGTCAGACTCCACACTCGCCGCCCGATGGGTTTCTACCTGCAACAACCGCTTTGGTCATCGCACTCTCAATGGGAATTAGGTGAGAAGTGGGCACTTAAATTCTGTAAAATATTATAACAGGAATTATTCATACCAGTTGGAACTGTCTGTACAATATCGTGATTTCTTGTGTTAGTTTAATTTAATTTGTATAGTTCAGCCCTAACCGTCGATTTGTCACGTGCTACTTCTGCTTTGTGCCACGTGCTTGCTTTGGGAAGATGCCGCATGGGTAACAAGGTATTTTATGTATAAATTCTCTACGCATCTTATCTTAATATACGTTTCTTTCTCTCATTTAACTACTGCTATAAAGTCAGCTGGTATCATAAAAGATGGGAACGACTATCTTTGTATATCTGTCTTTCTTACTTTGAACAACTGCTTGATAGACAGATGGGTGATACCTTACAGAGGAAAACGCCTATCTCTTTCGTTTTGAACAATTGCTAAAAAAGACAGATGGTACCGTCGAAGAATTGGACAAACTCCTGTATTCATCTCTTCCATTTCGTTTTCTCGGTCGACTATTTCGAGTATTTCCTTCTATCCTTCATGTCTCTCTCTTTCTGTTGTCCGTGTGTTCATTTCTCTATCAATAGAAAAAGGTAACAAGAAAAATCTCGTGGTAGTGACCGTCTTTAATAAGTTCTCTGAAACTCATTTTGTATAATACAGAAGCTTATTATTTATGTAACACTTGTCCTTCGTCAGGGTTCAACGAGGTCACACTCTCCTCGTGCGCAAGGATATTCACCCATTTAAAAAAAATCATAAAAAATAACTGTAAGAGATAGAAAGAAAAATTTAAACTAATAATAAGAGATAAAACTGTGTGAAACAAAAATGTTAACATTTGAATCCTGCACAAACGGTCATTTATTAGGTTATCCAAAGCAAATTAGGTAGGTGTAATTGAATTTTAAAAAATAATTTCACACAGGGTTGCTCAGGATATATCATGCTAGCACAAGTTAAACCTTCAGGAATCACACTTTGATAACGTATATAAACTTGAAAATGATACAAACATCGTTCTTGTCCCCCCCCCCCCAAAAAAAAAAAAAAAATCAGATTGAATGCATTTAATATATTTCTATCGGTAGGGCTAAGAAGGTACAGAGTCGCGCGAAAAAATATCACTACGCAGCATGGAGTGCCTAAGAAGAAAATTTTCACCGGTGTTAAAAAATTTATATCTGTTAAACTACAAAATAGACAAATATATGTGATACGCTTTTTAAAAGAGCACTTTAAAAACATTTGCGTGGTGTTAATTTCAAGAATTCTAGTTTATGATTTCTTGTCGTAAACTTACATCAAAGATAGTAGCTGTATTGGGCTTAGATTACACAGACCGGTCTGAATGTCACAAGTGAGAAATTAAAGAAATTTTTTTACAGGATATACACAAGCATAAAGTACCAAACAAGATACTATTTTATTAGAATATACATCAGAATTTAAATATTACTTACTGTTTTCTTCTCATATTTTGTTGTTTGAGTACAAATCGAGTGACTTCCAACTAATGTCAATATGGCGCTCTAGTAAACAAACTATACATTGGTATAAAACACGAGGAAACATGATTGGTTGAATTTTTCAGCCTTTAAAGGGAAGTAATCGTTCGAGGAACAAGTCCTTAAGGTTCCCTTGTATATTCGTTCATTTAAGATTTATACATATCTTTAAAAATACAGCAATGCATCCATCACAGGTGGGAGACGCGCATGCTTAAAAAGAAGCCGTTTGAACTTCCACCTGTGGGCTCCTCGCAGGAACAGAGTATGTAAATAAAGGAACGCTCGGTTGGCGTAAATACAGAAACATACTTTCACTTCAATGCAGAAGATTACTCTTGAATCGAAAATTTTTTATTCTTTGTGAATGTTTTTCCTCTTGTTTTATTTTAATAAATTTCCTTGAAAAAAATCGATTGTCAACGTTTATGACAAAATACTGGTGAGGATTGTCGCGGTTTTTTTAACGAGTACATGTACAGCAATGGAAGGCTTCGCTAGTCCGAAACTGATCGTATAGGTTGTAGAATGTCTTAAATTGTTTCGTGTATGATTAGCTGCCAGCGTCTTACATCTTTGGAAGACAACTTTTTCAAAACAAAAATACTTCATGGAGAGGCTATTTTGTGGGCTGCACAAAGAAGACCGATCAAAATCTGTCTGTAAACAACAAAACAAATAGATTCCGGTTCTGCCATCCTGTGGACGAGCTGTAGTGCTGACTTCTTCGTGCAGCTCTCAAAACAATGAAATGTCTCTGGACTTTCTGACTGCTGTCCAGCATCAATTGTCTTCGCTCTCCATCTCTGTGATTTTAGTTCAAGGTTAAAGGTCTGCATTTATCATCTAAAACTAAACATTTTTCACTTTTACCTTCATCTTCTGAGGCTCGTCAAAGTCTGAATGACTAAACTGGACAGGACGCCACGTAATCAAAAGGTTTTGGAAAAAGTGTTGTAGGAGTTTATCTTTGAATTTGTACAAACTTAACACCGTTGTTTGGAGATCTGAGGAAGGCTGTTAAAGAACACTGCTAGAATATTTTATGCTCGTCTTGGATAGGTCGACTCTGGGTATGGAATATTGATTTCGAGAGACCTTTTGTATTATTTTGATGGAGAAGATAGAAGAAAGTCTAGGGTGAATTGTTCCTGTTAGTATTTTAAAGATAAGTATACTAATGTTGAATTTTAGTTTAGTTAGTAGTGGTAGAAGTCCTAGAGATAGGAAATCATGAGGCCGTATTTTTGGTTTGAGTAATACCAGTTTGATAGCACTTCGAACACTAATGAGAGGCCTTATCAAAGCATCATTGTGGCTCAGTTTGTTTGTTTAATGCATGTATTGGTATGTTGTTTGCGAACATTTCATATGGTTAAGTGATATGAAGCGGACGGTCACTTAGCGAACAGAAGAGGACCTACGAATAGGGTTGTGGGACACACATTTCACTTCAAAGGGATCCAACATTTGGGTTTTAACTGTGCCTCTGAGTTCTGTTTAAGAGAAAGGATTAAAGGAATTGAGTGGGCAGATGCTAACTTTGTAAAGTTCCCATTTCTTAATGAGTAGGTAATGATCAATTATTTCAAAAGCTTTTGCTACAGAGAGGGCTGCAGTATAGTGTTTGTCATTTATGTTGTTTAACCGTTGTTTCTTCTAGAGAATTAACCATCATGGATTAGAGTGGAGAACTTTATTAGGTGGATTTGGATGTGAGTGTGAATGTGTTTCTTAAGGAGTTAGAGAGTGATAAAAATAAGATTGGTCGATAGTTAATAGGATTTTCTAGGTCACCTCATTTATGAATTGGGATGCCTTCATCTTAGAAAGGTAGGGAAATGGTATTCGGCAATACAGATGTTACATAGCTAGGTCAGAGTTTCTGCAGTGAATGATGCCCAGAGCTTTAGTATTTTATTGTCAATGTTGTCAGGCCCTCTAGGTGTTTTTTTTTGTTTGTATTATTGTGTAAGGAATTTGTATACATTTAATAAATTAATTGAGGGAAGGCTAACGGTAGTGTTAATATTCTTTGAGCTGTAGAAATCTTGTAGTTTGCACAGGTTCTTTTTTTTTAGTTCCCTTGTAGATAATTGTCAATTAATTAATCTACCAACATCGATGAAAACATCTAACAGCACTTAGTCCCTGTTTAATGAACTGAACACATAATACATCGTAGCTTGGAATATAAGTTGATAGTTGTGATTATGCCATATAAGTATCGAAACAGAGGTGTAAACATCAAAATATTGTCTGAAATATTTTGATAATTTGGCAATATTTACTTTGTGAGATCATCGGGTGTCACTATATCAATATTTCAGTGTCAAAAATCTGTTATTCTTAGTAATACGAATGCTCGTAAAAATCACTTCATTCTGTACTTCTACATCCTTTTATAAGTCTTCACTCTGTATCTTGTTTATGTAAATAATAGAAGTTTTGAAACGTCAGTGCTGTGTGTCAGTAGCGATTTTGTTGCCTGTTGGGGCAAGAGTTTTTAAATAAATATTTAATTAAAGAAGCAGATTTTGTTGATTTTTAGAAGCAGTGCAGATGTTCATGTAAGCTGTGTTTATCTATCACACGCAGTCTGACACTGTTGAGACATAACATTACTTTGGCAAAGTGTTTATTGACAAACTTCAGTTTGCATCTGAATGACAGCAAAGTGAAAAGGATTCAACGAGTGACTGACAACTGAGTTGTCTACACAGCGTGATGGTGTCGCTGAGTGAAACAACAAAAGAAATAAGAGCAAACATAATAATTTAGTCTTTTAAATGTCTTTTTAAAGTTTTTACGATGATGCATAGCAAGAAACAATAAAAACAGAAGACGATTTTTGAGTTCGATTACATGGTTTATAATATTGTGTTTTTATGGATAAAATTGTATTGAGGAGTAATTTTTCTCTATATTTCCTATTATAAAATAAAAAGACTAAACGCATAGTTTTTTTGTGTCAGTGGCGTTTTCTGACAAAAATGATCAAGGTAAATGCAGTCCTTCTCTCATTCTTCACCAAGATTGGTTGCGCTGTTACAGTTGTCTGTGGCGCAAATGAGCACACACCGTTTCTCAGAATCCGGATGTTCAGTGCAGGAGGAACCTTCTTTATGCTCTGAGCAGCCACGTGATGTCTTACTAGGTACTGCCAGGCAAAGGGCAATGAATCAATATAGGTTTGTATTGGTATTCGTACAATTAATTTATAATATATAATTCGGCATGCTTTTTACCCATGCATCTATTCACTTATCCACCAGTAGATTATCTTTTCACGGCTAGATTTTTATCTTTCTCAAAAAATTATTCTACTATAAACTCTCACGCCCATGACTAAAGAGATGAGAGCAATGCAAACAACAGCATAACACAACAATGGTAGTGTACAAGGGAGACACACAGAAGGATACAAACAGGAAACTAAAAACAAATGTTTATTTACCTTCTGGGGAGAAAAGTCTAACAACGCTGCAGAGTTGGTTGGGTAGGCACTCAACATCTGGCACGTTGCCAGAATTACAGTCAGGGTTAGCAAAGTCACAAAACTTGCATCTTACGCTGTTCACTGCAACACAAAACACAGAGTACATCAGTCTTGCTCCCATCATCGTGTCTCTACTAATCGCCGGAAAAGATGTTGGCGTTAGATATACATAGTCCCCGAGTAGAACAACCTTCAAAGACTGGTGATAGTACTCTATGTGGTTTTAAAATATATGTAAGGTTGCTTTCTTAGTGTAAAGCAGGTCGATCATAAAAAATACAGTTATTAGTTTGATAAAAGTATTTTATATTTCTCTCGATCGAGAGAACTCGAATTCATTCTCAATCTCAACTTTCTATTGAGTAGCGTCAGGCTTAAAGGGAGAACTGTACAACAACGATAGCAAACATGATTATAAGTTAATGTTAATACAATTCTGTAAAATATACAACTACATTATTATTATACATTGAGGGAACTCCAGTTTAGAGATGTAACTGACTGCGATCAAGATGGCAGTCTATCAAAGACTGAGGGAGAGGGAGACCATGTGACTGTCAGCTATGGAAGGTGCAGACTTTGTTGTACGATGTCATCACATCTGTTGTGTTACAGTCTCTGACTTTACAGATTTGAATATTTCAGTCTCAACAGTATAATATTCTTGGGAATAAATATTTTTGTAAATATCGCAAAAATCTGTTACTAAGCTTTTAAAATCCTTTTTTCCTATCTGTATTTTATAATTCTATTCGAACGGTTTTGAGTATTATCTATTGGACGGCTTCTAATGGTTCTCACTGTTCTTTATACGATGTTGTTATTTGAGTTGTATGTCCGAAGGTGACTTAACGTTGACATGTTGGAAAGCGCACGGCTTTTTTTTTAAAAAAGAGACACACATTAAAATGAGAAAAAATGAAAGAAAGAGTTAAATAAAGCAAACCTACCACAGTCGATGTGGTAAAGAAAGAAAAGCCCGCACAGGTAGAAGGCGGCGGCCATCAGCTGATGTGTTGTTGTCATGTTGGTCTTGTGGAGTGAGAACTCGCGGCCTCTTGTCTTTCCTCAGGTGAAAGTGGTGACTGCAATGGTGAGACTACTCGGGGCGTGTTGCAGGCAGCTAGTCGGTGATCTTTTATACCTCTTCATGTACATGTGGTGATTTCTCATTGGTCGCTATAATGGTCTTGTATATCCCATGCACCCCCTGGCTTGCCGGTGTGACGTGTGAGACGTTATAGTGGAGGAGGTTGTCTTCTTGTATTTGCAATAGAAAAGTGCTTTCACCTAACTGATAAATGTAGAATTTACGTGAAACTTGGGGAGTAAAAGATGAAAGGAGGTGATGAATGGAAGAGGTATGGGTAGTTGGGGGGAAAGTGTCGGTCAGTTGTAACGCCGCATGCATTTCTCATGTCTCATCTCATACGTCAGCCTGTCCTTGTCTGTTGTGACTTTTTCTGACGTGGCAGACAGCGCAACACGAACTCCCATCATACATCATGCTTTTGGTTCTACGTACTGTAACAAAATACAGAAACTAGTTGATGATGATTACGATGACAAAGAAGAAGATGATGGTTGATGGATGATGATAGATGACGATTGACGATGATATACAGAGTGCGTGCTTTTTTCTCTCTTTATTTTGAAATTGTAAGTAGGGTAGGGGAGGTTTTCACTGCGGGACAGCGGAGAATTTTATTTGAAGAAACATAAATCGATGAGCCGGCTCAAAAACAGTTTGAAAGAGGAAGTAGAATTAAGAATCAGAGTGTTTTAGTCCTTCGTCAACGTGTACTCTTCCAGTTTGCCTTCCACTGACAGTCCCATGATTCACTGCAGGTGTCGCATCCCTCGAGGTCTGTAATCATACGACGGTCTTTGCGCGGTCTGTGTATACACATAAAGACAAAGTTTATAACCGCTGTGTACAGCATCTGCACAGTAAAACGCGCTTCACGATTCATATCCGGAGAGCTATGACAGTTTGGTTTTTATATTGTGCAGGTGGTATACAGCGCGGTTATTGATTTATGTACATTGATTTATGTTCATGTGCAGACTTGATCGATATGGTCATTCTGTAGTAGACTGTGGGACACGCGATGTACTTGTGTACCACTTGCGGCTGCCTTGGCAGGACGAGACCAAACGATTTTGGAGACCTTACATCGCCTGCAGGCAGAACCTTTTCCTGGTTACAGTTCTGCAAGGTTATTAAGATGCTCCGAAGTTGCTCAAAGTAAATGAGTCACTAATGAGTAAGATATGCCTAAGATGCCTGTTGTTTTTTTGAAGCTAAGTGTATTCGTATACACGCGTTCGTCAATGATCTCTCAGCTGAGGAAGCAATAAGGAGACTGTGGTTTTGGAACTTTCTTACCTGTAATGATTTTACAGATTTTATTTGTTTAGTGGTTTTTATATATATATATCATAGGTTTTTCAGTCCAGCAGTTATACGAACTTGAGATACAACAAACTGATAACAGTACTAGGCATATGTTGTGTAGAAGCTGGAACAAAACAACAATAAAAACAACAACAAACCAAAAAAAAAATTGTCAGTGGTCAACACAGGGTAGAGGTAAAGATTGTGTTACAAGGGAAGTAACTTCAGTATTTGTTTGCAAACAAGCGTGTTTGGATATCTTCCCATTACTACACACAGTGCGTTACTACAAAACCCGCTTCTTCCGCTCGTAAAGTAACACCTGGATTAAAGGATAATAAGACACTAACGATACTATTAAATGGCAGATATGACGAAACTTACTTCAGAGATTTCAGTTGTTTTATACACACACACACACAGAAAACTAACTTTATTTGAGATAAATATTAGAATCCACATGAAGCTTACAGGGTGAAATGCACGTAATGTGTTTTTAACATGGCTTGAAAAATAGTCCCATAGGGTGTAAGCGTAATTAATGATCAACTGAACAGAGGCTGTGAAGAACAGTTACTGATAGTGAGGACTTAGAAAGTGTTCACTTCTCGCGGGGAGAAAGGTTTTCTGTGCTTTCTTTGTTTTCTGTGAATATTCCTTGAGCTGTAGAAATGTTGTAATTTGTACAGGTTGTTTTCTTTTGAGTTCCCTTGCAGATAATTGTCAATTAAATAATCTACCAACATCGATGAAAACATCTAACAGCATTCGGTCCCTGTTTAATGAACTGAACACAAAATATATCGTAGCTTGGAATATTAGTTAACAGTTGTGATTATCCTATATATGTATAGAAACAATGGTGTAAACATTAAAAAATTATCTGACTAGTTTGATAATTTGGCAACATTTACTGTGTGACATCATCAGGTGTCACTATATCAATATTTCAGTGTAAACAATCTGTTATTCTTGGTAATACGAATGCTCGTAAAAATCACTTCATTCTGTACTTCTACATCCTTTTATAACTCTTTACTCTGTATCTTGTTTATGTAAATAAGAGAAGTTTTGAAATGTCAGTGCTGTGTGTCAGTAGCGATTTTGTTGCCTGGTGCAGCAACAGTTTTTTGAAAACATATTTAATTAACGAAGCAGCTGATAATAATTTTAGAAGCAGTGAAGATGTTCATGTAAGCTGTGTTTATCTATCTATATATTTAGTCTGTGGACACTGTTGGGGTATAGCATTACTTGGCAAAGTGTTTACTGACAAACTTAAGTTTACATCTGAATTTGTGAAAAGGATTCAATGAGTGACTGACAACTGAGTTGTCTACACAGCAGTCATCTCATCTTCTTTTATTATAAAAGGTTTCAGCTGACTGTTGTCTGCTTTATGGTGTCTCAGAGTAAAACAACATCAGAAACAAAAGCAGATATAGTAAAATAGAGATTAGAGAACGGGTGATAATAGCGAATGGAATACATGTACTTTAAGTAGAATGTAGAGGGGATGAGAAAAAATTGCTGTAAAATTAGAATAATAAGTATCACACAATCACATCGATTTCTACATTGTTTCTTTCACATCACAAAGAAGCAACAGCCAAACAACATGGATTCATTAATATTTTCTGGACAAAAATGACAAAATTTTATGTTTCATGTTGCCATTTAAGAAGCCAGAAACAATATTTTATGACTGGGAATGTCTTTTTAAAGTTTTCACGATGATGCATAGGAAGAAACAATAAACAGAGAAGATAAGTGGAATTACATAGTTTATCTTTTGTGTAACGTGGTTACATTTTATTGAAGAGTAATTTTTCTGTATATTTCCTTTTATAACACAAAAGTACTAAGCCCTTATTCTTTGGTGTCAATTGCGGTCTCTGACAAAATGATCCAGGTCAATGCAGTGTTCCTCTGATTATTCATATATTGAGTCGCTGTTACAGTTGTCTGTGGAGCAGGAGAAGTAGCACTTAATCAAAAAACTCTCAATTATCCAGCAGGAGAAATGTTTTTTTAATTTCGCTGCGCAGCCACGCGCTGTCATCTCACGGCCCGGTGCTGCCAGGCAAAGGGCAATGAATCAACAGAGGTTTGTATAAGGATTAATTAAATTAATTAATTATATATATATACTTTCATTCATCCATGCTTTCTACCCATGTATCTATTCACTTACCAGCTAGTTGATTATCTTTCCACGGATACATTTTTTATTTTTCTCAGTATATTATTCTACTCTCACGCCCATGACTGAAGATATTCAATTCAATTCAATTCAATTCAATTCAATTCAATTCAATTCAATTCAATTCAATACAACTTTATTCATCCACAAGGGCAATTATAGGTATGATGACACGCCACACACTAGAGGGAAGAATGATGTGAGCAATATGTGAACAATGCAAACAACGGCAGTAACACAACAATGGTAGTGCACAAGGGAGACGCACAGGAGGATCCAAACACGAATCTAAAAACAAATGTTTATTTACCTTTTGGGGATATAAATATTGTCACGTAGCAGACTTTGCTGGGTTCGCACTCAATCTCTGACACGTTGCCGGAATTGCAGTCTTTAGAGAAAGCACATTCCTTGCATCTCAAGCTGTTCACTGCAACACAAAAACACGGAGTACATCAGTCTTGCTCCCATCATCGTGTCTCAGCTAATCGCCGGAAAAGGTGTTGAGGTTAGATATACATAGTCCCCGAGTAACATACCCTTAGACGACTGGTGATGGTACATTATGTGGTTTTAAAATATATACGGAAGGCTTGCTTTCTTAATGAAAACAGGTCGATAATAAAGTCAGCGTACATGAAAGGAGTGAAGTTTTTCTTCTTATTTAAAATGAAAAATTAAAAGAAGAAACAATTTTCTCGAGTACAAAAAGCCTTTTTTTCTGTATGTATGTGATGCCCTGCCAAATCATATGTCGGTTTTTTAATAAGACAAAATTTGTTTTAAAAAAGTACAGTTATTAGTTTGATTAAGTATTTTATAATTCTGTCGATCGACAGAACTCAAACTAAACTGAATGTCTACCTTTTATTGAGTAGTGTCAGGCCCATTTGAGGAAAGAACTGTACAACAATAGCAAATATTTTGGTTATAAGTTAAATGTTAATAATGTTTTGTAAAATATACAACTACATTATCATTATACATTAAGGAGAACCCAGTAGACAATTGTAATTGACTGCGTTCAGATGACTGCTGTCTATCAAAGCAAGACTGAGGGAGACCATGTGACTGTCAGCTATAGAGAAGGAGCAGACTTTGTTGTAAGATGTCATCACATCTGTTCTCTGACTTTACAGTATTTAAATATTTCAGTGTCAACAGTATACTATTCTTCGGAATAAATATTTTTGTAAAGATGGCGAGGATCTGTTCGCAACCCTTTTAAAAATACTTTTCCCTTTCTGTATTTTGTAATTCTATCCAAACGCTTTTCAATACCATCTTTTGGGCGGCTTCTAATGGTTCTCACTGTTCCTTGTGCATAAATAACTGAAGTGAAATGTCAAGAGCAGAATATTTTGTTAAGTTTTAGTCGTCACAACGGTACAGCTTCTTTTTTTTTTGCCTCTTTAGAAACAATGATATTGTATTATGATTTCCTGGTTTCTTCATCAGTGGCAGCCTTATTTTTAAAACTATTGTGGAACCTCTTTTCTAAAACAACTTGAAGTTATTTGTTTTATGCATGTTTTGTACTGAGAAGTAAATGTTCTTACTCCTTTCGTTTCTGCAAGTAATTAACCTATGTCTGAGTGACTCTTACAGAAGTCATTAAGCTCTGGGTTTAATCATTTAACAAATCCAGTATTCAGTCAGTTCAATGAGGGCTTTGAAATCACAGGTTTCTGTATGAACACCACTACTTATGCCGGAAATTATACAAATAAGATTTAGTTTGATTGACTAGAAATGTAAAGAGATGAAAAAATATGGTACTCAAAAGATTAAAACATGTTTACTTCTTCTGATGAGAGACTGTCATAAAACTCTGGAACTTTATTTGTGTTTGCACAAGCTCCTAACATTTAAAACTGTTCTTGAATCTTTTTCAGTTTTTTAGCAATGTTATGTTTATATTGTAAATAAATTTACTTGGATATTGTAAAGAAAAGGTGTAACGCTGAGAGTTCTACACCTATGTAAGAGGCTCCTGGAAACGAACAAGTAATCTATGAAACTACAGACTGTTTGAAATATGGTTAGAAGGAAACAACTTTATCAAGTTTATCACAACATTGTACATGTATGTCCCAAGTCAGTTAACTATCTACTTGCAACGGTTAGCGCCTGTCACCAATACAGTGAAGATTGGCTGCCCAGAGTTCATTTCTCGTCTCGGGTACGCTGTTCTTTCTCTGCACGTGGCATCTGTTTACAGGGCTGGCTGCTTGCGGTAATATAGCCTCAGTTGCTGGCACGGCGTAAAAAACCAATCCCCTCCCCATATCTACTTGTTGGGTCATCAACATCGTCTACCAGTAGATTTCAGCAGCATGAGATGTTGAATGATCTTTTACAAGGACGACCGTTGATGTTGGTCTGTTTTGCCGTCTGTTACAATAAGCACATCACACTTACACACTGTACGAGAGACAAGATTACCTTTAGGACATTTCTGTCATCTTTTGCATCTCCCAAAGGTTAGTCTACCTACTTCATTGAACTTACCAATAGCTTTAGATTTATTCAGTTATTATGGACTGAATAGTTCTCACCTTAACGACGAACATGCAACAGGTCTCTGATGTTGTTATTTGAGTTGTACGCAGGTCAGTCTTATGTCCGAAGGTGACTTAACGTTGACATGTTGGAAAACACAAGGCTTTCTTTAAAAAGAGAAATAAATTAAAATGAGGAGAAAAAAAGAAAGAAAGAGTCAGGTGAAGTAAACCTACCAGAGTCGACGTAGTAGAGAAAGAAAAGCCCGCACAGGTAGAAGGCGGCGGCCATTAACTGATGTGTTGTTGTCATGTTGGTCTTGTGCAGTGAGAACTCGCGGCCTCTTGTCTTTCCTCAGGTGAAAGTGGTGACAGCAATGGTGAGACTACTCGGGGCGTGTTGCAGGCAGCTAGTCGGTGATCTTTTATTCCTCTTCTTGTATATGTGGTGATTTCTCATTGGTCGCCTATAATGGTCTTTTATATCCCATCCACCCCCTGGCGTGCCGGTGTGACGTGTGAGACGTTATGGTGGAGGGGGTTGTCTTCTTGTATTTGCAATAGAAAAGTGCTTTCACCTAACTGATGTGTAGCACTCTAGTAGTGTACAAAGTAGAAGGTCTCTGCTGCGAGGGCGGATAACTTTCTAGATTTGCATCTAGATTCTAGAATGTTCAAGGATAGGGAGTAAAACTAGCGTAGCTTTAGAGTGGAGAAAGGCTTTTTGTGATTTTGGAAGGAAGAGAGAGAGAGAGAGAGAAGGCAGACTAGAAACTAAATTAAAACTGTTCAGTGTGAAAATTCGATCGTTGTGTTGTTTCTGTTATGACCAGCCATCACAGACTGGCGTGTTGGTTACAGAGAAATCTGAATGTACGTGGAAATGGAGGAGCAAAAGATGAAAGGAGGTGATGAATGGAAGAGGTTTGGGTAGTTGGGGGGAAGGTGTCGCTGAATTGTAACGCTGCATGTATTGCTTAATGTCTCATCTCCTACAGCTCGTCAGCCTGTCGTTGTCTGTTGTGACTTTTTCTGACGTGGCAGGCAACGCAACAGCAACTCACATCATACATCATGCTTTGGTGAAGCGGGTTATACGTACTGTACCAAAATACATGAACTAGTTGATGATGCTGGCGACGTCAAAGAAGAAGATGATGATTGACGGATGATGATTGATGGATGATGATATTGATTGATGATGATAGATGATTGATGATGATTGACGATGATATAAAGAGTGCGTGCGTTTTCTCTCGTCGTTCTGGACTTCTAAGGAGGGTAGGGGAGGTTTTCACTCTGGGACAACAGAGAATGTATTTGAAGAAACATAAATCGATGAGCCGGCTCAAAAATAGTTTGAAAGCGGAATTAGAATTCAGATCTTAGTTGTCTTAATGGTTATTGTAGCACCTCATGACCTTCAGAGAGAAGAAGATGAAAAAGAAAATAATAGATCAAAAGTTAACGGTGTTTTCTGTCATCTACTTTTGCACACCGTTAATGAACCTCTCAACTAAACTCCAAATTCGCCTTGGACGAAAAGAGGAAAATAATATACAATCATCGAGGTTTTGAACTCTGGACAAATGGATCGAATTAATTTTAATGTTAAAGTGAGTAGGTTTTCCTTCCACTGACTGTCCCATGATTCACTGCAGGTGTCGCATCGGCGAGGTCCGTAATGATACGACGCTCTTTGCATGGTCTGTGTATGCACATAAAGACAAAGTTCATAACCGCTGTGTATAGCATCTGAACAGTAAGGGAAATGAGGCGAACAGGTGGGAGACGTGTAATGCGATCCTCAACTGACGAGGGCATGACCTCTGGGCGACAATAATGACTCGTAACTCTAGCTTTTCTTTAACAGCCCCCTGCCTGCCCTCGACTTTGCAAGCAACTTTAAACATAATCGTGTCGCATCCCTCCTCCTAATGTTTTCCTTTTTTTTTTTAAATCTCACTATTAATTAGTAGATTAACGAACGCTGAAAGATTTCCTTTATGTCTAGGAGGTTCTACATATATTTGAAAAATCAAGGTTTGTATATATATATTATTATTGATTTTTTCCAAAGGAATGCCACTACTGATGGGTTGGGATTATTTTTTTTATCTTACTTTTAAAAATCATCCTTTATGAAGTACTCGTGCGGCATGAAAAATACCTAAACAAAAACATGGCTAATGTTTTGATTTGTTGTTGTTGGTTTTTTTTGCAGGTAGTTTTGTTGGCTGGTTAAACAAATTAAAGTTTAGGGGATATGCGGTGATAAATGGGTTCATGACGTAATAGAGAATGGTTGCAGGAAAAGGTTCTACCCCTGGTAGGTTAAAGGTCTCCGAAATCAAGGCAACCGCACGTGGTACACAAGTGAATCAACGCATGTCCCACAGTCTACTACAGAATGACCATATCCGTCAGGTCTGCACATGTAATTAAATGTTCATTACCTGTATACCACCTGCACAACACAAATGTTATTACCAGAAAACAATCATCGCTTTCCGCATAGGAATCGTGAAGCTTGTCTAAAGGCCTGTTCTCACGCTGCAACATCGGCACTTAGCGGGGTTAGCAGCCCCTGCAAGGCCTTATAGCGAGCTGTGCACACGACACGTAGAAAGGCCTCGTCGCTAGGTTACGAGATACAGCACGCGGCTCTATTTTCTCGCTAGGCCGACCTACTTTGTAGAGCTGTAGCCAATCGGAATGCTTGAACACAGTAGGCTCCCTTTGACCTCCACATTGTAAACGATGTCTAGATGTGAACATTTACAAATTTGAGTGAACTTACAATGTAAGTTATTTATGTACTTTGTCTGGAATGTACGGAAACAGAACTTTACATCATTTGCACAGATAACAAAGGTTGGGTTGGGGTTGGATTGTCTTACTCAAACAAAATGTCACAAACAGAATGTGTGAAGACAATTATGTATAACCTTCCTAACAAACAATGAAAACTGCTATCTAGTCATGTTTTCTCAGTTTCTTGTTTTGGTTAGAGACTGTTTACTTCAAAAGCTTATAAATTCTTATTGACAAGAGATACAGACCTGAAATTTGGTTGAGCTTTTCTTCATACAAATGCAAACATTTGTACGAGAGCTTTTTACGAAATATTTAGTACTTTGGTAGTTATACCGTTTTAAATCAAAATTTCTTGAAATTTAACACAGTTTTTTTTTACAAAAAAAATCATTACAAAAATACTAAGCCGATTTTGCAAAATCCCTCTCCTACGTTTGTAGGTGTTGTTGTTAAGTTTTGCCAGTGCTGAGTGCCATGTGATTTAGTTCCGTCCATGAAACTCTTGTGTTTTTGTTGTAAGAGAGCTGGCAGTGGCTCAGTTTGTTTGTTTCATACATGTATTGTTGTGTTGTTTGCGAACATTTCACATGGTTAGGTGATATCAAGCGGACGGTCACTTAGGTAGATAGCGAACAGAAGAGGACCTACAAATAGTGTTGTGGGACACATTTTTGTTACTTCAATGGGATCCGACATTTGAGTTTTAACTGCGACTCTGAGCTCTGTTTAAGAGAAAGGATCAAAGGAATTTAGTGGAGCAGATGCTAACTTTGTAAAGTTCCCATTTCTTAATGAGTAGGTAATGATCAATTATTATTGAAAATCTTTTGCAAAGTCTACAGAGAGGGCTGCAGGATAGTGTTTGTCATTTATATTGTTTAATCATTGTTTCTTCTAAAAATGTTAGTGTTGTAGGGCAAGAGTGTTTGGGTATAAACCATCATGGATTAGCGTGAAGAAATTTATTACGTGGATTTGGAGGTGAGTGTGAATGTGTTTCTTAAGGAGTTAGTGATAAAAATAAGATTGGTCGATAGTTAATAGGATTTTCTAGGTCACCTCATTTATGAATTGGGAGTCCTTCATCTTAGAAAGGTAGGGAAGTGGTATTCGGCAATACAGATGTTACATAGCTAGGTCAGAGTTTCTGAAGTGAATGATTCCCAGAGCTTTAGTATTTTATTGTATTTTAGTGTTTGATTTTTTATTTTTATTGTGTAAGGAATTTGCATACATGTTAGAAACTAATTAAGGGAATGCTAACGGTAGTGTTAATGTTTTTTGAGCTGTAGAAATCTTGTAGTTTGTAAAGATTGTTTTCTTTTGAGTTCCCTTGCAGATAATTGTCAATTAAATAATCTACCAAAATCAATAAAACATCTAACACCATTCGGTCCCTGTTTAATGAACTGAACACATAATACATCATAGCTTGGAATATCAGTTGACAGTTGTGATTATCCCTAGACGCATAAAAACAGAGGTGTAAACATCAAAACATTACCTGAAATAGTTTGATAATTTGGCAACATTTACTGTGTGAGATCATCAGGTGTCACAATATCAATACTTCAGTGTGAAAAATCTGTTATTCTTAGTAATAAGAATCTCCTAAAAATCACTTAATTCTGTACTTCTACATCCTTTATAACTCTTTACTCTGTATCGTGTTTGTGTAAATAAGAGAAGTTTTGGAATGTCAGTGCTGTGCGATTTTGTTGCCTGGTGCGGCAAGAGTTTTTAAATAAATATTTAATTAAAGAAGCAGATTTTGATGATTTTTTAGAAGCAGCGCAGACGTTCATGTAAGCTGTGTTTATCTATCACACGCAGTCTGTGGACACTGTTGAGACATAACATTACTTTGGCAAAGTGTTTATTGACAAACTTAAGTTTACATCTGAATGACAGAAAAGTTAAAAGGATTCAACGAGTGACTGACAACTGAATTGTCTACACAGCGTGATGGCGTCGCTGAGTGAAACAACAAAAGAAATAAGAGAAGACATAATAAATTAGTCTTTTTAATGTCTTTTTAAAGCTTTCACGATGATGTATAGCAAGAAACAATTAAAAACAGAAGACGATTTTTAAGTTCGATTACATGGTTTATAATGTTTTGTTTTTTGGATAAAATTGTATTGAGGAGTAATTTTTCTATATATTTCCTATTATAAAATAAAAATACTAAACGCATAGTTTTTTGTGTCAGTGGCGTTTTCTGAAAAAAATGATCAAGGTAAATGCAGTCCTTCTCTCATTCTTCACCAAGATAGGATTTGCTGTTACAGTTGTCTTCGGCGCAAATGAGCACACACCGTATCATATCAGAATCCGGATTTTTAGTGCAGGAGAAACCTTCTGCTCCCTCTGTGCAGCCACGTAATGTCACATCAGGGCCATCTCCTGCCAGGCAAAGGGCAATGAATCAATAGAGGTTTGTATTGGTATTCGTACAATTAATTTATAATATATAATTACCCATGCTTTCTACCCATGAATCCATTCACTTATCCACCAGTAGATTATTTTTTCACGAATACATTTTTATCTTTCTCAATAAATTATTCTACTATAAACTCTCACGCCCATGACTGAAGAGATGAGAGCAATGCAAACAACAGCAGTAACACAACAATGGTAGTGCACAAGGGAGACACACAGAAGGATGCAAACACGAAACTAAAGACAAATGTTTATTTACCTCCTTTTGTGAACTCTCTAAAATGGCCGCAGAGATGGTTGGGTGGGCACTCACCATCTGGCAAGTTGCCAGAAGTACAGTCATTGTTATCAAAGTCACAGAGCTTGCATTTCAAGCTCTTCACTGCAACACAAAACACACAGTACATCAGTCTTGCTCCCATCATCGTGTCTCTACTAACCGCCGGAAAAGATGTTGGCGTTAGATATACATAGTCCACGAGTAGAACAACCTTCAACGACTGGTGATAGTACTCTATGTGGTTTTAAAATATATGTAAGGCTTGCTTTCTTAATGTAAAACTGATAGGTAATAAAAAATACAGTTATTAGTTTGATAAAAGTATTTTATATTTTTCTCGAGCGAGAGAATTCGAATTCATTCTCAATCTCAACTTTCTATTGAGTAGCGTCAGGCCCATTTAAAGGGAGAACTGTACAACAACAAAAGCAAACATAAGTTAATGTTAATACAATTCTGTAAAATATACATCTACATTATTATTATACATTGAGGGAACTCCAGTTTAGAGATGTAACTGACTGCGATCGAGATGGCAGTCTGTCAAAGTAAGACTGAGGGAGAGGGAGACCATGTGACTGTCAGCTATGGAAGGTGCAGACTTTGTTGTACGATGTCATCACATCTGTTGTGTTACAGTCGATGACTTTACAGATTTGAATATTTCAGTCTCAACAGTATAATATTCTTGGGAATAAATATTTTTTATTAATATCGCAAAAATCTGTTATTAAGCTTTTAAAAATCCTTTTTCCTATCTGTATTTTATAACGGTTTTGAATATTATCTATTGGACGGCTTCTAATGGTTTTCACTGTTTCTTGTACATAAATAACTGAAGAAAAATGTAAAGAGCACAATATTGTGTTAAGGTTTAGTTGTCACAACAGTACTACTTCTTTTTTGGCTATTAAAAAAATATTGAGTTACGATTTTCAGGTTTCTTCATATGTTTGAAACCCTTGTGGAATCTCTTTTCTAAAACAACTTGAGATCATTTGTTTGAGGTATGTTTTGTAAATGTTCTTACTCATTTCGTTTTTGCAAGTAATTACCCTATGTCTGAGTGACATTTACAGAAGTCTTTATGCTCTGAGAAATATGCAGCATCACACTTACACATTGTACGAGAGACAAGATTTCCTTTGGAACATTTATTGTCATCATTGGTCTCATAAAAGTTAGTCTGCCTACTTCATTGAACTTACCAAAAGCTTTAGATTTATTTAGTCATTGTGGCCTGAATAGTTCTTACCTGGCACCTGAACGACCAACATGTAATTTATACGATGTTGTTATTTGAGATGTATGTCCGAAGGTGACTTAACGTTGACATGTTGGAAAGCGCACGGCTTTTTTTATTAAAAAAAAAGAGAAACACATTAAAATGAGAAAAAATTAAAGAAAGAGTCAGGTGAAGTAAACCTACCAGAGTCGATGTGGTAAAGAAACAAAAGCCCGCACAGGTAGAAGGCGGCGGCCATTAACCGATGTGTTGTTGTCATGTTGGTCTTGTGGAGTGAGAACTCGCGGCCTCTTGTCTTTCCTCAGGTGAAAGTGGTGACTGCAATGGTGAGACTACTCGGGGTGTGTTGCAGGCAGCTAGTCGGTGATCTTTTATACCTCTTTTTGTTTATGTGGTGATTTCTCATTGGTCGCCTGTATTGGCTCTTTATATCTTATGCACCACTGTGGCACGCTGGTGTGGCGAGTAAGGCATTATGGTGAAGGGGTTGTTGTCTTGTATTTGCAATAGAAAAGTGCTTTCACCTAACTGATAAATGTAGAATTTACGTGAAACTTAGGGAGTAAAAGATGAAAGGAGGTGATGAATGGAAGGGGTATGGTTAGTTGGGGGGAAAGTGTCGGTCAATTGTAACGCCGCATTCATTTCTCATGTCTCATCTCCTACATCCTGTCGTTGTCTGTTGTGACTTTTTCTGACGTGGCAGACAGCGCAACACGAACTCCCATCATACATCATGCTTTTGGTTCTACGTACTGTAACGAAATACAGAAACTAGTTGATGATGATTACGATGACAAAGAAGAAGATGATGGTTGATGGATGAGGATAGATGACGATTGACGATGATATACAGAGTGCGTGCTTTTTCTCTCTTCATTTTGAAATTGTAAGTAGGGTAGGGGAGGTTTTCACTGTGGGAAAACAGAGAATTTTATTTGAAGAAACATAAATCGATGAGCCGGCTCAAAAACAGTTTGAAAGAGAAAGTAGAATTGAGAATCAGAGTGTTTTAGTCCTTCGTCGACGTGTACTCTCCCAGTTTGCCTTCCACTGACTGTCACATGAGTCACTGCAGGTGTCGCATCCCTCGAGGTCTGTAATGATACGACGGTCTTTGCACGGTCTGTGCATGCACATAAAGACAAAGTTCATAACCGCTGTGTACAGCATCTGCACAGTAAAACACGCTTCACGATTCATATCCGGAGAGCTATGACAGTTTGGTTTTTATATTGTGCAGGTGGTATACAGCGCGGTTATTGATTTATGTACATTGATTTATGTTCATGTGCAGACTTGATCGATATGGTCATTCTGTAGTAGACTGTGTGACACGCGATGATTCACTTGTGTACCACTTGCGGTTGCCTTGGCAGGACGAGACCAAACGATTTCGGAGACCTTACACAGTTACACCGCCTGCAGGCAGAACCTTTTCCTGCAACCATTCTGTATTAAGTCATGTACCCATTTACCACCGCATCTCCAACAAACTTTTTGTTTAACCAGTCAGGAAAATCACTTACAAAAAAAAAAAGAAAAAAAAAAAAGAAATGAAAAGATTAGCGTTAGTCATGTTTTGCCCATGCCGCACAAATATATCAGGAGGTCGGCGGTCAGAGATGTAAATTACTCTGGACTAACATGTCCCAGGTACGTTACCACAAGGACTGAACCTATTCCATAAAGATAAACATACAGCCGGATACTGCAGTTGACTATAATTGCACGTGACCTTTTCGACCTGGTCAGGTCTAATATTATTTCAGTGATTGCCAGCATAGCCAGGACCTCAAATGAAGACAATGTCTTTGTACGGCAAAGTAGTGGATGGTGTTGAGGTGGACAATGATAGTGTATTAAAAACAACAGAAAACAAGGTTAAGAATAGAGAGAGTGAATAATTGTTATTATTCCTATGATTGGTTACAGTTCTGCAAGGTTATTAAGATGCTCCGAAGTTCCACAAAGTAAATGAATCACTAACGAGTAAGACATGCCTAAGATGTGCAATAAGAGTTTTTTGGATGCATATTTAATTAAAGAAGCAGTTCATTATATGAACCCTACTGAGGCACAGAAGTATTTAGCAAAGTGTTTACCGACAAACTTACGTTGGACATCTCAGTGACAGCAAAGTGTAAGGAATTTAACGAATCGCCAAGTGACAGCTTGAGTGGTTTGTACAGCAGTCATCTCAACTGCTTTTATTGTGTAAGGGGTTAAGCTGATGTCTGAAAGTAAAAGAACAAAAAGGCAGTATGAGGCAAATTAGAGCAAGAGCTATAAGACTGGATGGAAAATTTAAAGTACAAAGTAGAAAGACAAGTGTGAAAAGAAAGAAGAATGGTGGAAGGTCGGTAATCGCACAATATGGATCGACAAAGGAACAACAATTAACTTAGATTCGCAACTGCTTTTTTCAGTTTTTCTGATAATTAAAAAAAAATTATTGTGAGATATTGTCATAAATTTAAAACCTAAAATAATATTTTTTTACAACCTCGAATAACAGAAATAAAACTGTTTCCATGATACTTAGCCAAAGAAAAGAAAAGGACTTTTAAGTGGATAAAACGGTTTATTTTTGGGGTAATATCCTTCAAACTAAATTGTTTCTGAATAGCGATAGTTTGCTTGTATCATTGGCAGCTTCTCATAAAATGGTCACATATTGCTCTTCTCAATACATAGTAGGTTCGTTGTTACAGCCGCTCGTGTTGCAAAAGATGTAGCACAAACGCATCCCATCCAAAAGATCCTCGCAATAGTCCTCTCCTCCATCAGAGCACCCACGATAGGTATCCACTTTTGTTGCTGCCAGGCATAGGGAAATGACATGTAATGGGATACATAAATACATAGAAGTAATTTTATTTATCCTTCCACTCATCCATCTACCATGCACCTATACGCCTGTGTCACTCTGTCATCTTTCACCTATACATTTATCTTTTTCTCAATATATCCTTCCACGTTTCTGTGAGACAACTTAGAACAATTTGATACAAATCGTATGACTATATTTATATGTAAACTTTTTTTATCGTCTCTCTCTTGTTGTATGTAATAGAGAGGAAGACTAATAATTGAGAGGAAGGAAGAAAACTGAATTAAGTGTTGTAGGCTGACTGAAGGGAGATAAACAATGGAAACATAATACAACTGGAGTAATACAACGGGCGGACGCACACACAAAACAAAAAAAAAGTATTTACGGTTCTTGTGGTGCATTCTAAGAATATTACAGTGCGTGTCGTTTGTACAGTCTTTATCTGGCACTTCTCCGGAACCGCAGTGGGGGTCAGTGGCATCACAAATCTTGCACTGAAAGCTGTTCACTGCAACACAAAGTACAGAGTGCATCAGTCTTGCATCTGTTATTGAGTATTTACTAATTACAATCTACACATTCTCCGAGTAGCACAACCTTGGATGACTGGCGAGGGTACATTATGTGTTGTTAAAATATCTGCGCTTTCTTTCTACCCCAACTCTATAAAATTGCTTAATGTTGGTACAGGACTTCTTCGTAATGACAAACAAGTCAGAGTGAGTGAAGTGTGATTTTGGCTTTTAAATTCAAATGAAAAGTTAAAAGCAATACAAATTATCTAGAGTACAAAACGCCGTTTCATGTACGTATGTGATATCTAGCCAAAAACACTATAAGAGTATGGAAGTTTTCCATAAAGCTTAGAGTATTTTGTTTATATTTCTGAATAACTCTTTAAGATCTTTTGAGTTCCATTTTTTATTGTTTACATCAAAGGTGAGGCTATATTATTTTTATAACTTCAAGCATGATTAGTAGTCTTTATACAAGAACTTTCAAATTTTAACAGTCAATCCTAACAGACAGAGAAACAGATGAAGTACGGGGATGAAAAAGGAGACTACACACAACAACAGGACAGAAAGGTGGGAAGTGGCAAAGAAAGGATGAATGATTAATTCATTGTTGAAACTGAATTTTAAAAAATTGCCTTCCGGAAAACGGTAGCAAGCAGATTAAACTAACCAAAATATAAACTTTGCAGCACACACTCCTTGTATCGCTGGAGTAAGGGTTCAACTACCGCGAGAGTATTTTGCATTTAAAAAAGAAAATCGGTGCAGATGTTGCAGGAAAAGAAATATAATAAGGACCTTATGTTTGTTAGACAAAGAGATGAGGTGAATCGTGTTTATGCTACAATCCACTTCTCATAACTACAGCTCCATGCGAGGCTGCATGCGCTGTTACTGAAACATGATCGTTGATGTTGGTCTGTCTTGGTCTGTCTTGGTCTGTCTGTAACAGTAAGTAAAGTAACAGCCATTGTTCAAGAGATACGATTATGCCTTAACCACTTATTGTCATGTTGGCGTCTGCCAAACGTTAATCTGCAAACATAATTGAACTTAGTAATAGCCTTATTATAGGATATATAGTTCTTATCAGGTACATGAACGGCTAAGGTGAAATCGGTCTTCGATGCTGTTGACGTTTTACGCAAGTTAATCGAACATCCCGCATATTCAAATTTTTTTTTAATAATAGTCATAAAAAGAGTCAGCTGAAGTAAACCTACCGGAGTCGACATAAAGAAGAAATAATAAACCGCTCATGCCGATTGCGGCGGCCATTAACTGATGTGTTGTTGTCATGTTGGTCTTGTGGAGTGAGAACTCGCGGCCTCTTGTCTTTCCTCAGGTGAAAGTGGTGACTGCAATGGTGAGACTACTCGGGGCGTGTTGCAGGCAACTGGTTGATGATCTTTTATACCTCTTCTTGTATATGTGGTGATTTCTCATTGGTCGCCTATAATGGTCTTTTTTATCCCAAAGAACCACCTTGCGCGCCGGTGTCGTGAGGATGACGTTAAGGTGTAGGGGTTGTCTTCTTGTATTTGCAATAGAAAAGTGCTTTCACCTAACTGACATGTAGCACTCTAGTAGTGTACAAAGTAGAATGTCTCTATTGCGAGGTTGGATGACGTTTTACATTTGCATCTAGATTCTAGAATATTCGAGCATAGGGAGTAAAACTAGCGTAGCTTTAGAGTGGAGAAAGGCTTTTTGTGATTTTGGAAGGAAGAGAGAGAGAAGGCAGGTTCGAAACTAAATTAAAACTGTTCAGTGTGAAAATTCGATCGTTGTGTTGTTTCTGTTGCTTAATGTCTCATCTCCTACAGCTCGTCAGCCTGTCGTTGTCTGTTGTGACTTGTTCTGACGTGGCAGACAGCGCAACAGGAACTCACATCATTCATCAAGCTTTGGTGAAGCGGGTTATAAGTACTGTACCAAAATACATCAACTAGTTGATGATGCTGACGACGTCAAAGAAGATGATGATTGACGGATGATGATTGATGGATGATGATATTGATTGATGATGATAGATGATAGATGATTGACGATGATAGAAAGAGTGCGTGCGTTTTCTAGAATGTACGTGGATAAGGATTTTCTGTCACCTACTTTTGCGCACCGTTAATGAACCTCTGAACTACACTCCTAATTCGCCTTGGATGAAAAGAGGAAAATAATCTATAATCATCGAGGTTTTGAACTCTGGACAAATTGATCGAATTGATTTTAACGTTAAAGAGAATAGGTTATAGTGTTGGAATTATGGACACTCTTTTACTGTTACTAAAAAAAAGTAAACAAGAGACCAAAAACCAACCTGAAAACTGTGACGGGAGAGATAGTTTTCATAAAAGAGAGGCAATCGTCACCAAATCTAAGAATTTCAGTAAATGACAAAATCGTCATCAAAGCCAAAAGGACCCTTAAAAAAATGTTAGCAGACAGACAGAAACATTGTATATGAAAGCCTAAAAGCGTTTTCAGGTGGTTCAGGGAGGTAAGCCTTTTTCTGAGACCAGACTTCATGGTAGGAGGAAAAGTCTTGCTTCCAGGTGAGATGGATGAGAGTGTTTTAGTCCTTCGTCGACGTGTACTCTCCCAGTTTGCCTTTCATTGACTGTCCCATGATTCACTGCAGGTGTCGCATCGGCGAGGTCCGTAATGGTACGACGTTCTTTGCTTGGTCTCTGCATGCACATAAAGACGAAGTTTATAATCGCTGTGTATAGCACCTGCACAGTAAGGGAAATGAGGCGAACAGGTGGGAGACGTGTAATGCGATTCTCAACTGACGAGGGCATGACCTCCGGGCGACAATAATCACTCGTAACTCTAGCTTTTCTTTGACAGCCCGCTGCCTGCCCTCGACTTCGCAAGCAACTTAAAACGTAATCGTGTCGCATCCCTCCTCCCACTGTTTTCCTGGTTTTTTTTTAAATCTCACTATTAATTAGTAGATTAACGAACGCTGTAAGGTTTCGTTTATGTGAAGGAGGTTTTTCATATAGTTGAAAAATCAAGGTTTGTTTATATATGTATGTATATTATTGATTTTGTATATTATTGATTATTCATATTGATTTTTTTCCACAGAAATTACACTACTGAAGGGTTGGGGGGCTTTTATTGTTTTTTTTTTGGGGGGGGTCTTATTTTTAAAAATTGTCTTTTATAATATACTTGTACGTCATGGAAAATGGTACACGGACGTTTCGCCGCCGGACGTTTCGGCGCGGGGCACTTCATTTCGGCATTTCACGCGGGACCTTTAGCCGAAGTCAAGTGTGGGACGCCCTTAGCTCACACATTTCTCTCGCCATTGTATCAATGTTTTTTCTCAAAGCTGTTGCGCATAATCTGTGACAATCAAAGTGAACTGTCTGTGAAGTCTGTGTGTAAAATTTGTTTGAAATAAAGAATTATTGTGTAATCTAGTAGTTACTTTCATTCTTTGAGAAGTAAGTAAGCTCTCCGTCGGCAAAACGTCCGCACACGATGGAAAATTCCTCAAGAAAAACATGGTTAATGTTTTGATTTTTTTTTGTTTTGTGTGTGCACGTAGTTTTGCTGGCTGGTTAAACAAATTAAAGTTTAGTGGATATGCGGTGATAAATGGGCACATCACTTCATAGAGAATTATTTCAGGAAAAGGTTCTGCCCGCGGGACGTTTAAAGTCTCCGAAATCATTTGGTGTTGGCCTGCCAAGGCAACCGCAAGTGGTACACAAGTGAAACATCGCGTGTCCAACAGTCTACTATAGAATGAACATATCTGTTGAGACATAACATTACTTTGGCAAAGTGTTTATTGACAAACTTAAGTTTACATCTGAATGACAGCCAAGTGAAAAGGATTCAACGAGTGACTGACAACTGAATTGTCTACACAGCGTGATGGCGTCGCTGAGTGAAACAACAAAAGAAATAATTGAAGACATAATACATTAGTCTTTGTGATGTCTTTTTAAAACTTTCACGATGATGCATGGCAAGAAACAATAAAAACAGAAGACGATTTTTAAGTGCAATTACATGGTTTATAATGTTGTGTTATTTGGATAAAATTTTATTGCAGGGTAATTTTTCTCTATATTTCCTATTATAAAATAAAAATACTAAACGAATGTTTTTTGTGTCAGTGGCGTATTCTGACAAAAATGATCAAGGTAAATGCAGTCCTTCTCTCATTATTCACCAAGATTGGATATGCTGTTACAGTTGTCGGTAGCGCAATAGAACACACACTCTTTCTTAGAATTCGGAAGTTGAATGCAGGACAACTCTTCTGGTTCCGATGCGCACGCGCGTAATGTAAAATCACGGCCCACTCCTGCCAGGCAAAGTGCAACGAATCAACAAAGGTTTGTATTGTGATTCATTCAATTAATCTAAAATATATAATTATCCATGATTTTTACCGATGCATCTATTCACTTATCCACCAGTAGATTATCTTTTCACGAATACATTTTTATCTTTCTCAATAAATTATTCTACTATAAACTCTCACGCCCATGACTGAAGAGATGTGAACAATGCAAACAACAGCAGTAACACAACAATGGTAGTGCACAAGAGAGACACACAGGAGGATGCAAACTCGAAACTAAAAACAAATGTTTATTTACCTCCTGGGGTGAACTGTCTAAAAATGCCGCAGATTTGGTTGGGTAGGCACTCAATGTCTGTCACGTTGCCAGAACTACAGTCAGCAGGTAGACAATATTTGCATCTCAAGCTGTTCACTGCAACACAAAACACAGCATCAGTCTTGCTCCCATCATCGTTTCTCTACTAATCGCCGGAAAAGGTGTTTTCGTTGGATATACATAGTCCAGGTGTAGAACAACCTTTAGGTCTACTTTAGCTAACAGTTATAAAATAAGTTATAGTTTGACTTGAAATGTAAAAAGATGTCCAAAGTCAGTTAACTATCTACTTGTTGGGTTATCGACATCGTCTACCAGTAGATTACAGCAGCATGAGACGTTAAATGATCTTTCACAAGGACGACCGTTGATGTTGGTCTGTTTGCCGTCTGTTACAATAACCACATCACACTTACACATTGTACGAGAGACAAGATTACCTTTGGAACATTTCTGTCATCTTTGCGTCTCCCAAAGGTTAGTCTACCTACTTCATTGAACTTACCAATAGCTTTAGATTTTTTCAGTTATTATGGACTGAATAGTTCTTACCTGACACCGTAACAACCAACATGCAGCCAGTCTCCGATGTTATTTGAGTTGTACTCAGATCAGTCGTATGTCCGAAGGTGACTTAACGTTGACATGTTGGAAAGCACAAGGCTTTCTTTAAAAAGACAAATAAATTAAAATGATGAGGAAAAAAAAAAGAAAGAGTCAGGTGAAGTGAACCTACCAGAGTCGACGTGGTAAAGAAACAAAAGCCCGCACAGGTAGAAGGCGGCGGCCATTAACTGATGTGTTGTTGTCATGTTGGTCTTGTGGAGTGAGAACTCGCGGCCTCTTGTCTTTCCTCAGGTGAAAGTGGTGACTGCAATGGTGAGACTACTCGGGGCGTGTTGCAGGCAGCTAGTCGGTGATCTTTTATTCCTCTTTTTGTTTTTGTGGTGATTTCTCATTGGTCGCCATAATGGTCTTTTATATCCCATGCACCCCCTGGCGCGCCGGTGTCGTGAGATACGTTATAGTGGAGGGGTTGTCTTCTTGTTTTTGCAATAGAAAAGTGCTTTCACCTAACTGATGTGTAGCACTCTAGTAGTGTACAAAGTAGAATGTCTCTGCTGCAGGGTGGATGACGTTTTACATTTGCATCTAGATTCTAGAATGTTCGAGCATAGGGAGTAAAACTAGCTTAGCTTTAGAGTGGAGAAAGGTCTTTTGTGATTTTGGAAGGAAGAGAAAGAGATGCAGACTCGAAACTAAATTAAAACTGTTCAGTGTGAAAATTCGATCGTTGTGTTGTTTCTGTTATGACTAGCCATCACAGACTGGCGTGTTGGTTACAGAGAAATGTGGATGTATGTGGAAATGGAGGAGCAAAAGATGAAAGGAGGTGATGAATGGAAGAGGTTTGGGTAGTTGGGGGGAAGGTGTCGCTAATTTGTAAAGCCGCATGTATTGCTTAATGTCTCATCTCCTACAGCTGGTCAGAATGTCGTTGTCTGTTGTGACTTTTTCTGACGTGGCAGACAGCGCAGCACGAAGTTTATAACCGCTGTGTACAGCATCTGAACAGTTAGGGAAATGAGGCGAACAGTTGGGAGACGTGTAATGCGATCCTCAACTGACGAGGGCATGACCTCTGGGCGACAATTATCACTCGTAACTCTAGCTTTTCTTTAACAGCCCGCTGCCTGCCCTCGACTTTTAAAGCAACTTAAAACATAATCGTATCGCACCCCTCCTCCCACTGTTTTCATTTTTTTTTTTTAAATCTCACTATTAATTAGTAGATTGACGAACGCTGTAAGGTTTTCTTTATGTGTATGAGGTTCTACATATATTTGAAAAATCAAGGTTTGTATATATATTATTATTGATTTTTTTCCAAAGTAATGCCACTACCGATGGGTTGGGTTTTTTTTTTATCTTACTTTTTAAAATCATCCTTTATGATGTACTTGTGCGGAAGAAAAATACATAAACAAAAGCATGGCTAATGTTTTGATTTGTTGTTGTTGGTTTTTTTTGCAGGTAGTTTTGTTGGCTGGTTAAACAAATTAAAGTTTAGTGGATATGCGGTGATAAATGGGTTCATGACTTCATAGAGAATGGTTGCATTAAAAGGTTCTACCCCCGGTACGTTAAAGGTCTCCGAAATCAAGGCAACCGCAAGTGGTACACAAGTGAACATATCGAACAAGTCTCCCCATGTACTTAAATGTTCATTACTGCACTGTATATCACCTGCACAACACAAATGTTATTGCCAGAAAACAATCATCGCTTTCTACATAGGAATCGTGAAGCTTGTCTAAAGGCCTGTTCTCACGATGCAACATCGGCACTTAGCGGGGTTAGCAGCCCCTGCAAGGCCTGCTGGTGCTTTTCCCAGAAATCATTGACAGAAAATAAGATACCCCCTAGCCACAAAAATCAAACATCTTTAATCCATGTGACTACAGAAGTAATTAATAAAATAATCCTAGCATACAGAGGAACAGAACATGAGCAGCTGCTTAAATTCTGGTGCAGTCAGTGATTTATCTCTAGATTTCATGAATAGGTTATTCTTCTTCTTATTCCTATTTACCCCCAGTATAGCATAGGGCTGCAAGAATTGGTTATACTCCCCTATAAGCTTTTGAAATAATTTCTTTAGTTGATGTTCATCCCATCACCCTGCAACTGAAGGCTAAGAAAGATGAGAGTGTTTCCTACTAATGCTGCTACTTCAGTAGATGCTCACAAACATTGGAATGACAGCATCACTAAATGTTAGATAGCAAAAGACCAAAGATGGCAAAAACTATGAAGCTAGTGGACACTGAACTTTTATGTAACTAACTAAACCTATAACTGTGTTGCTCAATGTTTTCAAACACCATTGTTTTTATTACTGTGTACTTCTCTGAAGCTTAGTCAGCAGTTGTGTGCACAACACAACCATGTTGACTTTTCTAAAAGTGAATAAAATAATTAATTTTATTAGTTATGTTAATAGTTATATGTAGTAACACATTGAAAGATGGTTATATTTTTCATTCAACAATTAAATTACATGAAAGGCTTAGATAAAACAAAGCTGTTAAGCTTGAACTTTCTCTTCTCGGTTTTTCCGTTCCTTGTTTTTGTTACAGTTTGTTTACTTAAAGTCCCTATAACTTAATATTGACATGTGATACAGGCCTAAAATTTGAATGAAGCTTTCTTTATAAAAATTTAAACATTTCAGTGACAGCTTCTAAGAAAATAATTAGTGGTTTAGTAGTTACTAAGCTTTCACTTTGTTTTACATCGCCTTTTCAGTTTCTTGTTTTAGTAAGCTTGTTTACTTCAAAAGCTTATAACTTTATATTGACATGCGATAGAGACCTAAAATTTGGTTGAAGTTTTCTTTATCCATATTTAAACATTTCCATGAGAGCTTTTAAAATTTTTTTGAGTAGTTTAGCAGTTACTAAGCTTTCAGTTTTTCTTTCCGTGTTTTCTCAGTTTCTTGTTTTGGTTTGAGACTGTTTACTTCCAAAGCTTATAAATTCTTATTGACAAGAGATGCAGACCTGAAATTTGGTTGAGCTTTTCTTCATACAAATTTAAACATTTGTACGAGAGTTTTTTACGAGATATTTAGTAGTTTGGTAGTTATACCGTTTTAAATCAAAATTTCTTTAAATTCAACACAGGTTTTTTTACAAAAAAATTCATTAAAAAAATACTAAGCCGATTTTGCAAAATCCCTCTCCTACGTTTGTAGGTGTTGTTGTTAAGTTTTGCCAGTGCTGAGTGTCATGTGATTTAGTTCCGTCCATGAAGCTCATGAGTTTTTGTTGTAGGAGAGCTGGCAGTGGCTCAGTTTGTTTGTTTCATACATGTATTGTTGTTTTGTTTGCGAACATTTCACATGGTTGGGCGATATGAAGCGGACGGTCACTTTGGTAGATAGCGAACAGAAGAGGACCTACAAATAGGGTTGTGGACACATTTTTGTTACTTCAATGGGATCCGACATTTGGGTTTTAACTGCGACTCTGAGTTCTGTTTAAGAGAAAGGATCAAAGGAATTGAGTGGAGCAGATGCTAACTTTGTAAAGTTCCCATTTCTTAATGAGTAGGTAATGATCAATTATTTCAAAAGCTTTTGCAAAGTCTACAGAGAGGGCTGCAGTATAGTGTTTGTCATTTATATTGTTTAATCATTGTTTCTTCTAAAAATGTTAGTGTTGTATGGCAAGAGTGTTTGGGTCTAAACCATCATGGATTAGCGTGGAGAACTTTATTAGGTGGATTTGGAGGTGAGTGTGAATGTGTTTCTTAAGAAGTTAGAGAGTGATAAAAATAAGATTGGTCGATAGTTAATAGGATTTTCTAGGTCACCTCATTTATGAATTGGGAGTCCTTCATCTTAGAAAGGTAGGGAAGTGGTATTCGGCAATACAGATGTTACATAGCTAGGTCAGAGTTTCTGAAGTGAATGATTCCCAGAGCTTTAGTATTTTATTGTCATTTTTGTCAGGCCCTCTAGTGTTTGATTTTTTATTTTTATTGTGTAAGGAATTTGTATACATGTTAGAAACTCATTGATGATTAAGGGAATGTTAACGGTAGTGTGGAAATGTTCTTTGAGCTGTAGAATTCTTGTAATTTGTACAGGTTGTTTTCTTTTGAGTTCATTAGTCGATAATCGTCAATTAAATAATCAGTGTGTCAGTAGCGATTTTGTTGCCTGGTGCGGCAATAGTTTTTAAATACATATTTAATTAAAGAAGCAGATTTTGATGATTTTAGAAGCAGTGCAGATGTGTTTATCTGTCACACGCAGTCTGTGGACACTGTTGAGGCATAAAATTACTTTGGCAAAGTGTTTATTGACAAACTTAAGTTTACATCTGAATGACAGCAAAGTGAAAGGATTCAACGAGTGACTGACAACTGAATTGTCTACACAGAAGTTAGCTCATCTTCTTTTATTTAAAAAAAAGGTTTCAACTGAATGTTGACTGCTTGATGGCGTCGCAGATTGAAACATGAACAGAAATACAAGGCAGACATAATGAAATAAAGAGACAGAGCGATAAGAGCGAATGGAGTGCTTGAAATAGAATGTAGAGGACAGCAGAAAAACTGCTGCAAAATCAGAATAATAAGTATCACACAATCACATCGATTTTTACATTGTTTCACACCACAAAGAAACCAAACAACTTCGATCGATTACTACTTTTCTTCAGTTTTCTGGACAGAAATTAAATAATTTGATGTCAGATGTTGCCATTTAACAACATTTCATTACCATTAATATTCTTTTAAAGCTGTCACGTTGATGCATAGCAAGAAACAATAAATACAGAAGACGGTTTTTTATTGGGATTACATAGGTTGTTTTTTGTGTATCTTGGATAAAATTTTATTGACGAGTAGTTTTTCTGTATATTTCCTTTCATAACCTAAAAGTACTAAAACCCTAGTTTTTGGTGTCAATGGCGATTTCTGACAAAATGATAAAGGTCAATGCAGTACTATCATTATTCATCAAGATTGGATGCACTGTTACAGTTGTCTGTGGAGCAGGAGAGGTGGCACTGCTTCCAATAACCCATAAGACGAATGCAGTACAAACCTACTGCTTCTGTTGTGCAGGCACGAAATGTGCTATCGTTTTCCGGTTCTGCGAGGCATAGGGCAATGGATCAACAAGGGTTTGTAATGGGATACATTCAATTAATTATACATATTGATATTAGCTTTCATTGACCGATTATTTTTTTGTCCATGCATCTATTCACTTACTTGATTATCTGTTCACATCTTTTATTTGTACTTGTACTATTATCTTTTCTTTATTGATTGTCTTTTGACATGTAAATTTTAATTTTTTTCAATATATTATTCTACTATAAACTCTCACGCCCATGAGTGAGGAGATGTGAGCAATGCAAACAACGGCAGTAACACAACAATGGTAGTGTACATGGGAGACCAACAGGAGTATGCAAACACGAAACTAAAAACAAATGTTTATTTACCTAGTGGGGAGAAAAGTCTAATCAAAGAACAGGTGTAGTTGGGTAGGCACTCAATGTCTGTCACGTTGCCAGAATTGCAGCCAGGATTAGTGTACGAACAATACTTGCATCTCAAGCTGTTCACTGCAACACAAAACAAGGAGTGCATCAGTCTTGCTCCCATCATCGTGTCGCCACTATTCGCCAAAAAAGGTGTTGGCGTTGGATATACATAGTCTACAGTAACACTACCATGGACCACCTGTGATAGTACTCTATGTGGTTCTAAAATATATGTAAGGCCTTCTTTCTTAATGAAAAACAGGTCAATAAACAAGTCAGCATAAATGAATGAAGGTTAGGTTTTACTTCTTAATTAAAATGGAAAGTTAAAAGAAGAAACTGTTTTCATGAGTACAAAGCGCCGTTTTCTGTAGGTATGTGATACCTTGCCGAATTATTTGGCGTTTTTATAACACGACAAAATTAATAAAAAATACAGTTATTAGTTTGATAAAGTATTTTATATTTCTGTCGATCGAGAAAACTTGAACTCGAACTCAAACTTGTTTTTGATAAGCATCAGGCCCATTTGAAGGGAGGAAGTGTGAAACAACAATGTCAAACATCCTAATTATAAGTAAAACGTTAAGAAAATTCGGTAAAATATACAACTACATCATTATTATAGATTCTGGGAACACCAAATGACAATTGTAATTGACTGCGTTCCTGATGACTGCCTTCTATCAAAGTAAGACAGAGGGATAGCGGGATCATGTGCCTGACAGCTATAGAGAAGGAGGAGACTTTGTTGTAAGATGTCATCACATCTGTTCTCTGCTTTTACAGTATTTGAATATTTCAGTTTCAACAGTATACTTTTCATGGGAATAAATATTTTTCGAAAATATCGCGAAAATCCTTGTACATAAATAACTGAAGAAAAATGTAAAGAGCACAATATTTTGTTAAGTTTTAGTCGTCACAACAATACTACTTCTTTTTTTGGCCTCTTTAGAAAAAAAAGATATTGAGTTATGATTTTCTGTTTTCTTCATCAGTGGCTGCACTATGTTTGAAACCCTTGTGGAACCTCTTTTCCAAAATAAGCAGCAACACATTGTACGAGAGACAAGATTACCTTTGGGACATTGTCATCTTTGCGTCTCCCAAAGGTTAGTCTACCTACTTCATTGAACTTACCAATAGCTTTAGATTTTTTCAGTTATTATAGACTGAATAGTTCTTACCTGGCACCTGAACGACCAACATGTAACCGGTCTCCGATGTTGTTATTTGAGTTGTACTCAGGTCAGTCGTATGTCTGAAGGTGACTTAACGTTGACATGTTGGAAAGCACAAGGCTTTTTTTAAAAAGAGAAAATAAAATTAAAAAAAAAAAAAAAGTAAAGAAAGAGTCAGGTGAAGTGAACCTACCAGAGTCGACGTGGAGAAGAAACAAAAGCCCGCACAGGTAGAAGGCGGCGGCCATTAACTGATGTGTTGTTGTCATGTTGGTCTTGTGGACTGAGAACTCGCGGCCTCTTGTCTTTCCTCAGGTGAAAGTGGTGACTGCAATGGTGAGACAACTCGGGGCGTGTTGCAGGCAGCTAGTCGGTGATCTTTTATACCTCTTCTTGTATATGTGGTGACTTCTCATTGGTCGCCTGTATTGGCCATTTATATCTCATGCACCACTGTCGCACGCCGGTGTGGGGAGGGAGACGTTATGGTGGATGGGGTTGTCTTCTTGTATTTTTCAATAGAAAAGTTCTTTCATCTAACTGAATGTGGTGAAATGTGGAATGTACGTGGAAATGGGGAAGCAAAAGATGAAAGGAGATGATGAATTGAAGAATTTTGGTTAGTTGGGGGGAAAGTGTCGGTCAATTGTAACACCTCATATATTTCTTAATGTCTCATTTCCTAGAGGTCGTCAGCCTGTCGTTGTCTGTTGTGACTTTTTCTGACGTGGCAGACAGCGCAACAGGAACTCACATCATTTATCATGCTTTTGGTTATACGTACGATAACAAAATACAGAATCTAGTTGATGATGATTACAACGACAAAGGAGAAGATTATGATGATTGATGGATGATGATAGTAGATGATTGATGATGATTGACGATGATGACGATGATATACAGAGTGCCTGCGTTTTCTCTCTTCGTTCTGGACTTGTAAGTAGGGTAGGGGAGGTTTTGACTGTGGAACAGTGGAGAATTTTTTTGACGAAACATAAATCGATGAGTCGGCTCAAAAACAGTTTGAAAGAAGAATTAGAATTGAGATCTTTGTTGTATTAATCGTTATTGTAGCACCTCATGACCTTCAGAGAGAAGCAGAAAAATAAAAAAAACAAAGATGAAAAGTTAAAGCCGTTTCTGTCACCTACTTTTGCACACCGTTAATAAACCTCTGAACTACACTCCAAATTCGCCTTTGAATATAAGCACAAATTAATCTACATCCATTTAGGTTTTGACATCTGGACAAATGGATCATATTGCTTTTAATGTTAAAGAGACTAGGTTAGAGTGTTGCAACTAAGGACTCCCTTTTACTGTACCTAAAAATAGTAGACAAGAGACCAAACACCAACCTGAAAAAAGTGACTGGAGAGAAAGTTTTCAAAAAGAGAGGCACACGACACCGAAATACAAGAATGGATGCATACAAGAAAAACGTTTTTTTTTAGTTAATGACGAAGCCGTTAATGATGAAGCCGTCATCAAATCCAAAAGGACCCTTAAGAAATGTTTGCAGACAGATGCATTGTTTATAAAAGGTTAAAAAGCGTTTTAAGGTGGTTCAGGGAGGTCAGCCTTTTTCTTAAACCAGACTGCATGGTAGGAGGAAGAGTCTTGCTTGCAGGTGAGATGGATCAGAGTGTTTAAGTCTTTCGTCGACGTGTACTCTCCCAGTTTGCCTTGCACTGACTGTCGCATGATTCACTGCAGGTGTCGCATCCTGGAGGTCTGTAATGATACGACGGTCTCTGCACGGTCTGTGCATGGACATAAAGACAAAGTTTATAACCGCTCTGTATAGCATCTGCACAGTAAAACGAGCTTCACGATTCATATGCGAATAGCTATGAAGGTTTGCTTTCAATAACTTTTTTGTGCAGGTGGTATACAGCGCGGTGAATGATTTATGTACATGTGCAGACCTGATCGATATGGTAATTTTGTAGTAGACTGTGGGCTAGGGTTACCGTGCTGCAAGGTTACTAAGATGCTTTGAAGTTCCAAAAAGTAAATGAGTCACTAATGAGTAAGACATGCCTATGATGCCTGTTGTGGCTGACAGGACGGAACTGCATCTGCT
Organism: Pomacea canaliculata; assembly: GCF_003073045.1. NCBI lineage: Eukaryota > Metazoa > Mollusca > Gastropoda > Architaenioglossa > Ampullariidae > Pomacea > Pomacea canaliculata. Next base: position 31,269,347 of record NC_037590.1, on the reverse strand, counting down.
ACAAGTCTACTAATATAGAGTAGAATCCATGACAGTTAGAAAGATAAAACCACTTATGTCGCCTTTTCAGAATTTTTTGACGTCTTGACAAATGTCAGAAATTTTAATTGTTTGTGCGCATGCGTCGGTCATTACTTGCTAGACATGCTATTTAAAAAAAAAAAGTTTACATATACCGAAGTTTTTGTTCTAACCGACTGCTGCATCAGCATGGTCAAAGTGATTTCACAGTCCAAATACGGACGTTCCCTTCCCACCTTGCCTTAAATTTGGGATTTTCAAGGGCCCTTAATGGGGGGACGGTAAAAGTAATGGCTACGGGCTATACCGCTCCGAACTGACCGAACTCCCATAGGGTGTAGCCGTTATACGCTGACAGTGACCGTATGTCGGACATTTCACTCCGCCCTCTGACCTCGCGCCCGCATTTGCTGACCTGCTGTCGGACTCCACACTCGCCTCCCGATGGGTTTCTACCTGCAACAACCGCGCTGGTCATCGCACTTTCGGTGAGTTTGTGAAATAGGTGAGAAGTGGGCCCTTAAATTCTGTAAAATATTATAACAGGAATTATTCATAGCAGTTGGAACTGTCTGTACAGTTTCGTGATTTCTGGTATTAGTTTAATTTAATTTGCATAGTTCAGCCCAAACCGTTGATTTGTCGCGTGCTACTTCCACATGTGCCATGAGCTTGCTTTGGGAAGATGCCGCGTGGGTAATTTATGTATAAATTCTCGATGCGAAATGTTAGTGTTTCAAATAATTCTTATAATTAATTAACCCTATAATAGTTCTTAGCAATTTAACTTCTATTGAAATTTGAACCCTCAATCGTGTATTGTAAGACAGATTATTGTAATCGGTTTTTTTTTCTTAAATGCAGACTTTGGTTATTTAACTTTTATAGGAAATGCTGAAGATCGAGGATCGTGCTTAGTCAAAGCATTGTAATAATGCCGACTACAAAACAGTCAACAGATGACTCCACAGTGTGGCTGAAGATGAGCCAAGCTGAATGTAGTGTATGTATAAACTGTTCCATGTTGTAAAATAAGGCTACACATTTCTTAATCATTGAGAACAGCAAACAGTATTCCTGACAGAGTGAAATATATTAGTGTTTGATAAAATGTGATATATATATATTTATTTCTTTCATATAAAGTAGTCCAGTTTTATTATATTTGCATACTTTTACAATAAATTTTTAAAGTGTGTTCAATTGTGTTTGCATTCTGCAATTATAATATATAAAATAAAATTTTTGTAAAGCTGTATTACATTTTTGCAAACATTATACTGACAACAGTTACAGTTTAGTTAAATACAATGTAAACACCACCAAACCAAGTTAATTAGCTTAAAATTTCGTCTATTTGAAACTTTAGTGATAACTTCAAGTAATCTTTGGGCAATGTAGGATAAATGTATATATTAGAAAAAAAGACAACACAGGCTGCTGATTGTTTCTGCATATATGTGCACACACGTGACAAGATAACAGTAATCAGAGGTTTTTCATGAAGAGTTGTGACAATGTCATAAAGTAGCATGTTCTGTAAGATGCATAGAATGCTTTAATTCAGGGATGCACAACCTACGGCCCACGGGCCATATCCGGCCCGCGACGTGGTGCCATCCGGCCCGCGAAACTTCTGCCCACAGTGCAGAAAATCGGCATGTTAGTAATAAAAGAAGAGCTTTAAAAAAATCGAAAAGAAAAAGGAAGAAGAAGTATTTATCCCCACGTAGGGGCCTTTCCCAATCTTTTTTCGATGGACAAACATTTCGATTCAGTGCTCCGACTTGGTGTCTCTTCGATGAGGCCGGACATTCAGAAGTTGGTTTCGGGAAAACAACTTCAAATATCCCACTAATTACTACATAATTAATGGAAAGTACTACTTGTTTCTAATAAAAAATGGTATCTGACCTATTTTTTTTTCCTTTTTGTATTTTTGCGGTGAAGTGGCCCGCGACACGGCTGTCCGAAATGGATATGGCCCGCAGGCCGAAAAAGGTTGGGCATCACTGCTTTAATTTATTTGTGTAGGATATTCAAGATCCTGGAAAGGTTATAAGACAATCAACCGACATGGTATATGATGAGACTGGTTATTCCCAGTTGAACGCCATCTGTCAGTAACGAGGGTAAAATCTCTGCGACATGTTTACAACACCACTTGGTAAATCAGATCCCTTATACATATAGAAACAGAAGTAAAGACTGCAGTGTATTATTTAAATTTGTTGTATGATTTGGTAACATCTGTTGTGTAGCAATCTCTGGCGTCAATATATCAATCAGTAATTATTTCAATGTCAACAATGTAACAGTCTAGGGATTATTTAAGTACAAAATACGAAATCTGTTATTCTGCATCCTTTAAAAATAACGGTTTCCTCTGTACTTTGTGTGTGAGTAAATCCTGTTTAGTTCTAGCTATGGAACATGAAAAACTAAATAAACAAAAAGTAAAAAAAAAACAAAAACAAAGAAAGATTAGGGTCTCGTTCTTGTTTATTTGTTATTATTGCGTAAGGATTTTGTACACTTTCAATAAACTCATCAAGGGAGTGTTGAGGGTATTGTTAGTATTCTTTGAGCTGTAGAATTCTTGTAATTTGTACAGGTTGTTTTCTTTTGAGTTCATTAGCCGATAATCGTCAATTAAATAATCTACCAACATTGACGAACACATCGAACAGCATTAGACCCTGTTTTATGAATTTAACACATATTATTTCGTAGCTTGGGACTAGTGGTGATTATCCCATATAGGTATCAAACAGAAGTGTAAACATCAATAAATTATCTGAAATAGTTGAATATTTGGCAACATTTACTGTGCGAGATCATCAGGTGTCACTACATCAATATTTCAGTGTCAAAAATCTGTTATTGTTAGTATTAAGAATGTTTGTAAAAATCACTTAATTCTGTACTTTTAAATCCTTTTATAACTCTTTACTCTGTATCTTGTTTATGTAAATAAGAGAAGTTTTGAAATGTCAGTGCTGTGTGTCAGTAGCGATTTTGTTGCCTGGTGCGGCAATAGATTTTTTAAGATAATTATTTAATTAAAGAAGCAGATTTTGATAATTTTAGAAGCAGTGCAGATGTTCATGTAAGCTGTGTTTATCTATATATTTAGTCTGTGGACACTGTTGAGGCATAACATTACTTTGGCAAAGTGTTTACTGACAAACTTCAGTTTACATCTGAATGACAGCAAAGTGAAAAGGATTCAACGAGTGACTGACAACTGAGTTGTCTACACAGCAGTCAGATCATCTTCTTTTATTTTAAACGTTTTCAGCTGACTGTTGACTGCTTGATGGCGTCGCAGATTGAAACAACAACAGAAGTAAGAGCAAACATAATAAATTAGAGACTAGAGAAAGGGAGATAAGAGCGAATGGAGTGCTTTTAGTAGAATGTAGAGGACAGGAGAAAAAAAAACTGATGCGAAATTAGAATAATAAGTATCACACACTCATATCAATTTCTACATTCTTTCACATCACAAATAAGCAACAGCCAAACAGTTTAGATTTATTAATATTTCTCTTTAGTTTTCTTGACACAAATTGCAAAATTTCATGTCAGATGTTGCCATTAATAAGTCAGAAACAACATTTTATTACCGGAATGTCTTTTTAAAGCTTTCACAATGATATATAGCAAGAAACAATTAAAACAGAAGACGATTTTTAATTGGGATTACATAGTTTATCTTTTGTGTAACTTGGATAAAATTTTATTGAAGAGTAATTTTCCTATATATTTCCTTTTATAACACAAAAGTACTAAGAACCTAGTTTCTGGTGTCATTGGCGGTCTCTGACAAAATAAACAATTCAGTGCTCCTCCGATTATTCATCAAGATTGGATACGCTGTTACAGTTGTTTGTGGAGCAGTAGAGCACGCACTGTTTCCAAGGACCCAAAAGACGAATGCAGGAGAGACCTTCGCCTTCCGATGCGCAGCCACGAATTGTTTTATCACTGCCCGGTTCTGTGAGGCAAAGGGCAATGAATCAACAGAGGTTTGTATAAGGATTCATTCAATTCATTTATTATATTTATATATACTTTCATTCACCCATGCTGTTTACCCATGTATCTATTCACTTACCAGTTAGTTGATTATCTTTTCACGGATGAATTTTTATTTTTCTCAATATGTTATTCTGTCTTAAACTCTCACGCCCATGACTGAAGAGATGTGAACAATGAAAACAATGGAAGTGCACAACAATGGTAGCTCGCAGGAGAAACTAAAATATAATGTTTATTTACCTTCTGGGGAGAACTGTCTTACAAGGCCGCAGACGTGGTTGGGTGGGCACTCAATGTCTGGCACGTTGCCAGAATTGCAGTCAGGAGTAGTGAACGAACAATTCTTGCATCTCAAGCTGTTCACTGCAACACAAAACACGGAGTGCATCAGTCTTGCTCCCATCATCGTGTCTCTACTAATCGCCGGAAAAGGTGTTGAGGTTAGATATACATAGTCTATACTCTATAGTAACACAGCCTAAGACGACTGGTGATGGTACAAGTCAGCGTACATAAAAGAAGTGAAGGTTTTACTTCCTAATTAAAATGACAAGTTAAAAGAAGAAACAATTTTCTAGAGTATGTGATGCCAAGCCGAATCATATGACACTTTTTGAATAAGACAAAATTAATTTTAAAAAAATACAGTTATTAGTTTAATTCTGTCGATTGAGACAACTCAAACTCAATCTCGACCTTTTATTGAGTAGTGTCAGGCCCATTTGAAAGAAGAACTGTATAAACAATAGCAAACATTCTGATTATAAGTTAAATGTTAATACAATTCTGTAAAATATGCAACTACATTAGTATTATACCTTAAGGGAAACCCAGCTGACAATTGTAATTCACTGCGTTCAGATGACTGCCGTCTATCAAAGTAAGACAGAGGGAGAGCATGTGACTGTCAACTATAGAGAAGGTGAAGACTTTGTTGTAAGATGTCATCACATCGGTTGTGTGACAGTCTCAGACTTTACAGTATTTCAAAATTTCATTGTCAACCGTATGCTATTCTTGTATAATAAATATAATAAATATTTTTGCAAAGATCGCGAAAATCTGTTATTCGCAAACCTTTTAAAAATACTTTTCCCTTTCTGTATTTTGTAATTCTATCCGAACGGTTTTGAATACCATCTTTTGGGCGGCTTCTAATGGTTCTCAGTGTTCCTTGTGCATAAATAACTAAAGTGAAATGTAAAGAGCAGAATATTTTGTTAAGTTTTAGTCGTCACAACAGTACTGCTTCTCTTTTTGCCTTTTTAGAAACAAAGATATTGTATTATGATTTGCTGGTTTCTTCATCAGTGACGGCATTATTTTTGAAACCCTTGTGGCACCTCTTTTCTAAAACAACTTGATGTTAATTGTTTTATGCATGTTTTGTACTGAGAAGTAAATGTTCTTACTCCTTTCGTTTCTGCAAGTAATTAACCTATGTCTGAGTGACTCTTACAGAAGCCATTAAGCTGTTGGCTTAATATCAGGTAACAAATCCAGTATTCTGTCAGTTCAATAAGGGCTTTGAAATCACAGGTTTCTGTATGAACACCACTACTTACTCCGGAAGTTATACAAATAAGTTATAGTTTGATTGACTAGAAATGTAAAGAGATGAAAAAATGGCAGTCAAATGATTAAAACAAACGTTTACTTCTTCTGATGAGAGACTGTCATAAAACTGGCAATTTATTTGTGTCCATACACGCTTGTAACATCTAAAACTGTTCTTGAATCATTTTCAGTTTTATAGCAATGTAATTTTTATATTCGTAAATAATTGTACTTGGATATTCTTAATAAAAGGTGTAACACTGAGAGTTCTACACCTATTTAAGAGGCTCTTGGAAACGAACAAGTGATCTGTGAAACTACAGCATCACACTTACACACTGTACGAGAGACAAGATTACCTTCGGGACATTTCTGTCGCCTTTGCGTCTCCCAAAGGTTAGTCTATCTATTTCATTGAACTTACCAATAGCTTTAGATTTATTTAAATATTGTGGCCTGAATAGTTCTTACCTGGCACCTGAGCGACCAACATGTAACCGGTCTCCGATGTTGTTATTTGAGTTAAAGTCCGAAGGTGACTTAACGTTGACATGTTGGAAAGCGCATGGCTTTTTTTTACAAAAAGAGAAATAAATTAAAATGAGGAAAAATGAAAGAAAGAGTCAGGTGGAGTAAACCTACCAGAGTCGATGTGGAGAAGAAACAAAAGCCCGCACAGGTAGAAGGCGGCGGCCATTAACTGATGTGTTGTTGTCATGTTGGTCTTGTGGAGTGAGAGCTCGCGGCCTCTTGTCTTTCCTCAGGTGAAAGTGGTGACTGTAATGGTCGGGGCCTGTAGCAGGCAGCTAGTTGGGGATCTCTTATTCCTCTTCTTGTACATGTGGTGACTTCTTATTGGTCGCCTGTATTGGCCTTTTATGTCTCATGCACCACTGTCGCACTCCGGTGTGGCGAGGGAGACGTTATGGTGGAGGGGGTTGTCTTCTTGTATTTTCAATAGAAAAGTGCTTTCACCTGATAAATGTGGGTGTAAGTGGAAATTGGAGAGTAGAAGATGAATGGAGGTGATGAATGGAAGAGGTTTTGGTAGTTGGGGGGAAAGTGTCGGTCAATTGTACTGCCGAATGTATTTCTTAATGTCTCATCTCCTACATCCTGTCGTTGTCTGTTGTGACTTGTTCTGACGTGGCAGACAGCGCAACAGGAACTCACATCATTCATCATGATTTAGGTTATACATACTGTACAAAATACAGAAACTAGTTGATGATGATTACAACGACAAAGAAGAAGATGATGATGATTGATGGATGATGATAGATGACCATTGACGATGATGACGATGATATACAGAGTACGTGCGTTTTCTCTCTTCGTTCTGGACTTGTAAGTAGTGTTGGAACTAGGGTTACCTTTTTAGTGTTCCTAAAAATAGTAAACAAAAGACCAAACACCAACCCGAAAAATATGACGGGAGAGAAAGTTTTATAAAAGATAGGCATACGACACCGAAATACAAGAATGGACGTATAAAGCAAAACCTTTTTTTTCAGTAAATGATGAAGCCGTCATCAAATCCAAAAGGACCCTTGCGAAATGTTAGCAGACAGACGCATTGTTTATAAAAGGTTAAAAAGCGTTTTGATGTGGCTCATGGAGGTAAATCTCTTTCTGAAACCAGACTGCAGGGTAGGAGGAATAGTCTTGCTTCCAGGTGAGATGGATGAGAGTGTTTTAGTCTTTCGTCGACGTGTACTCTCCCAGTTTGCCTTACACTGACTGTCACATGAGTCACTGCAGGTGTCGCATCCTGGAGGTCTGTAATCATACGACGGTCTTTGCACGGTCTGTGCATGCACATAAAAACAAAGTTCATAACCACTCTGTATAGCATCTGCACAGTAAAACAAACTTCACGATTCATATCCGGAGAGCTATTATGGTTTGGTTTTTATATTGTGCAGGTGGTATACAGCGCGGTTATTGATTAATTTACATTGATTTATGTTCATGTGCAGACTTGATAGATATGGTCATTCTGTAGTAGACTGTGGGACACGCGATGATTCACTTGTCTACCACTTGCGGTTGCCTTGGCAGGACCAAACCAAATGCTTTCGGAGACCTAAACGTCCCGCGGGCAGAACCTTTTCCTGCAACCATTCTGTAGGAAGTCATGTACCCAGTTACCACCGTATCTCCACCAAACTTTTTGTTTAACCAGTCAGGAAAACCACTTAAATAAAAATGAAAAGATTAGCGTTAGTCATGTTTTGCCCATGCCGCACAAATATATCAGGAGGTCGGCGGTCAGAGATGTAAATTACTCTGGACTAACATGTCCCAGGTACGTTACCACAAGGACTGAACCTATTCCATAAAGATAAACATACAGTCGGATACTGCAGTTGACTATAATTGCACGTGATCTTTTCGACCTGGTCAGGTCTAATATTATTTCAGTGATTTCTACCATAGCCAGGACCTCAAATGAAGACAATGCCTTTGTACGAAAAAGTAGTGGATGGTGTTGAGGTGGACAATGATAGGGTATTAAAAACAACAGAAAATAGGGTTAAGAATAGCGAGAGTGAATGATTGTTATTATTCCTAAGATTGGTTACAGGTCTGCAAGGTTATTAAGATGCTCCGAAGTTCCACAAAGTAAATGAGTCACTAATGAGTAAGACATGCCTAAGATGCCTGATAGTCTTTAAACTGTGCAATAAGAGTTTTTTTTTGGATGCATATTTAATTAAAGAAGCAGTTCATTATATGAACTCTACTGAGTCACTGAAGTATTTAGCAAAGTGTTTACCGACAAACTTAAGTTGGACATCTCAGTGACAGCAAAGTGTAAGGAATTTAACGAATCGCTAAGTGACAGCTTGAGTGGTTTGTACAGCAGTCATCTCAACTGCTTTTATTGTGTAAGGGGGTTAAGCTGATGTCGGAAAGTAAAAGAACAAAAAAGCAGCATGAGGCAAATTAGAGGAAGAGCGATGAGACCGGATGGAAAGTTTAAAGTACAATGTCGAAAGACAAGTGTGAAAAGAAAGAAGAATGGTGGAAGGTCGGTATGGGTCGACAAAAGAACAACAATTAACTTAGTTTTGCAACTGCTTTTTCCAGTTTTTCTGATAATTAAAATTTTTTGTGTGAGATATTGTTATAAATTTACAATCTAATATAATTTTTTTTAAAACCTCCAATAACAGGAATGTCGGAATAAAACTGTTTCCACGATACTTAGCAAAAGAAAAGAAAGGGAGTTTTAAGTGGAATAAAACGATTTATTTTTGGGGTAATATCCTTCAAACTAAATTGTTTCTGATTAGCGATAGTTTTCTTGTATCATTGGCGGCTTCTCATAAAATGGTCACATATTCCTCTTCTCAATACATAGTAGGTTCGTTGTTACAGCCGCTCGTGTCGCAAAAGATGTAGCACAAACGCATTCCATCCAAAAGATCCTCGTTCAGAGCACCCACGATAGGTATCCACTTTTGTTGCTGCCAGGCATAGGAAATGACATGTAATGGGATACATAAATATGATCTTATTTATCCTTCCACTCATCCATCTACCATGCATTTATACGCCTGTGTCACTCTATCATCCTTGACCTATATATTTATCTTTTTCTCAATATATCCTTCCACGTTTCTGTGTGACAACTTAAAACATTTTGATACAAATCGTATGACTATATTTGTATGTAACCTTTTTTTATCGCCTCTCTCTTATTTTATATAAGAGAGAAGAAGACTAATAATTGAGAGGAAGGAAGAAAACTGAATTAAGTGTTGTAGGCTGACTGAAGGGAGATAAACAATGGAAACATAATACAACTGGAGTAATACAACAATGTGGGATGCACAAGGCAAAGCCTCAGGCGGACGCACACACAAAACAAAAAAAAGTATTTACGGTTGGTGTGGTAGATTCTAAGAATATTACAGTGCGTGTCGTTTGTACAGTCTTTATCTGGCACTTCTCCGCTTATAACCGCTCTGTATAACATCTGCACAGTTAGTAAAATGAGGCGAACAGGTCGGAGACGTGTAATGCGATCCTCAACTGACGAGGGCATGACCTGTAGGCGACAATAATGACTGGTAACTCTAGCTTTTTCTTTAACAGCCTGCTGCCTGCCCTCGACTTATAATCACATTTGCATTTATCATTTAAAACTAAACAACATTTTTCACTTTTACCTTCATCTTCGGAGGCTCGTCAAAGTCTGAATGACTAAACTGGACAGGACGCCACGTAATCAAAAGGTTTTGGAAAAAGTGTTGTAGGAGTTTATCTTTGAATTTGTACAAACTTAACACCGTTGTTTGGAGATCTGAGGAAGGCTGTTAAAGAACACTGCTAGAATATTTTATGCTCGTCTTGGATAGGTCGATTCTGGGTATGGAATATTGATTTCGAGAGACCTTTTGTATTATTTTGACGGACGGTCACTTAGGTAGATAGCGAACAGAAGAGGACCTACAAATAGGGTTGTGGGACACATTTTTGTTTCACTTCAATGGGATCCGACATTTGGGTTTTAACTGCGCCTCTGAGCTCTGTTTAAGAGAAAGGATCTAAGGAATTGAGTGGAGCAGATGCTAACTTTGTAAAGTTCACATTTCTTAATGAGTAGGTAATGATCAATTATTTCAAAAGCTTTTGCAAAGTCTACAGAGAGGGTTGCAGTATAGTGTTTGTCATTTATATTGTTTAATCATTGTTTCTTCTAATGATGTTAGTGCTGTATGGCAAGAGTGTTTGGGTCTAAACCATCATGGATTAGCGTTGAGAACTTTATTAGGTGGATTTGGAGGTGAGTGTGAATGTGTTTCTTAAGGAGTTAGAGAGTGATAAAAATAAGATTGGTCGATAGTTAATAGGATTTTCTAGGTCACCTCATCTATGAATTGGGAGTTCTTCATTTTAGAAAGGTAGGGAAGTGGTATTCGGCAATACAGATGTTATATAGCTAGGTCAGAGTTTCTGAAGTAACTGATGCCTAGAGCTTTAGTATTTTATTGTCAATGTTGTCAGGCCCTCTAGTGCAGGGGTGGACAATTAATTTTCCCAAGGGGCCGCATGAGAAATTGGGATGGTTTTAGAGGGCCGGACTAATATAGTTAACTCAGTTTTACCCAATACTGTATATATAGTATATATCGGGCGGGCCGGTCAGAGAGAGGAGGCGGGCCGCCCTTTGCCCAGGTCTGCTCTAGTGTTTAATTTTTTTTAATTCTGGAAGGAATTTGTATACATTTAATAAATTCATTAAGGGAATGTTAACTGTCGTGTTAATATTCTTTGAGCTGTTGAAATCTTGTAATTTGTACAGGTTGTTTTCTTTTGAGTTCCCTTGCAGATAATTGTCAATTAAATAATCTACCGACATCGATGAAGACATCTAACAGCATTCGGTCCCTGTTTAATGAACTGAACACATAATATATCGTAGCTTGGAATATCAGTTGTGATTATCCCATAGACGCATCGAAACAAAGGTGTAAACATCAAAGTATTGTCTGAAATAGTTTGATAATTTGGCAGCATTTACTGTGTGAGATCATCAGGTGTCACAATATCAATATTTCAGTGTCAAAAATCTGTTATTCATAGTAATACGAATGCTCGTAAAAATCATTTCATTCTGTACTGTGTCAGTAGCGATTTTGTTTCCTGTTGCGGCAAATACATATTTAATTAAAGAAGCAGATTTTGATAATTTTAGAAGCAGTGCAGACGTTCATGTAAGCTGTGTTTATCTGTCACACGCAGTCTGTGGACACTGTTGAGGCATAAAATTACTTTGGCAAAGTGTTTACTGACAAACTTAAGTTTACATCTGAATGACAGCAAAGTTAAAAGGATTCAACGAGTGACTGACAACTGAGTTGTCTACACAGCGTGATGGCGTCGCTGAGTGAAACAACAAAACAAATAAGAGAAGACATAATAATTTAGTCTTTTTAATGTCTTTTTAAAGCTTTCACAATGACTCATAGCAAGAAATAATAAAAACAGAAGACGAGTTTAAGTGGGATTACATGGTTTATTTTGTTGCGTTATTTGGATAAAATTTTATTGAAGTCTAATTTCCTATTATAAAATAAAAATACTAAACCCATAGTTTGTTTTTTTTTATGTCTGTGGCGTATTCTGACAAAATGATCAAGGTAAAGGCAGTTCTTCTCTCATTATTCACCAAGATTGGATGCGCTGTTACAGTTGTCTGTGGAGCAGTAGAGCTGGCACCGTTTCCAAGTACCCAAAAGACTCACGCAGAAGGAACCTTCTGCTTCCGTTGCGCAGCCACGCATTGTAGTACCGTGGCCCGGGTCTGCCAGGCAAAGGGCAATGAATCAACAAAGGTTTGTATTTGGATTCATTCAATTAATTATATATATACTTCCATGCTTTTTACCCATGCATCTATTCACTTACCCGTCAGCAGATTATCTTTTCAACGATAAATTTTTATTTTTCTCAATATATTATTCTATGTTAAAGACTAAAGAGATGTGAGCAATGCAAACAACGGCAGTAACACAACAATGGTAGTGCGCAAGAGAGACCCACAGGAGGGTGCAAACACGAAAGTAAAAACTAATGTTTATTTACCCACTGTGGAGAACTCTCTAATAATTGCACAGGTGTGGTTCGGCTGGCACTCTCTCTCTGCCACGTTGCCAGAATTGCAGTTAGGGTCAGTGTACGAACAGACCTTGCATCTCAGGCTGTTCACTGCAACACAAAACACAGAGTGCATCAGCATTGCTCCCATCATCTTGTCTCTACTAATCGCAAGAAAAGATGATGGCGTTTGAGATACATAGTCCCTGCGAGAGAACAACCTGCAACGACTGGTGTTAGTACTCTATGTGATTTTAAAATATATGTAAGGATTGCTTTCTTAATGTAAAGCAGGTCGATCATAAAAAAATACAGCTATTAGTTTGATAAAAGTATTTTATATTTCTCTCGAACGAGAGAACACGAATTCAAACTCAATCTCAACCTTCTATTGAGTAGCGTCAGGCTCATTTAAAGGGACAACTGTACAACAACGATAGCAAACATGATTATAAGTTAATGTTAATACAATTCTGTAAAATATACAACTACATTATTATTATAGATTGAGTGAACACCCGTTTTGCGACCGAGATGGCAGACTATCAAAGTAAGACTGAGGGAGAGGGAGAGCATGTGACTGTCAGCTATGGAAGGTGCAGACTTTGTTGTAAGATGTGGTCACCACTGTACTGTAACAGTCTCTGACTTTACAGTATTTAAATATTTCAGTGCCAACAGTATGCTGTTCTTTGGAATAAATATTTTTGTATAGATCGCGAAAATCTGTTATTCGCAAATCTTTCAAAAATCCTTTTCCCTATCTGCATTTTCTAATTCTATCCGATGGGTTTTAAATAGCATCTATTGGGTGTATTCTAATGGTTCTCACCGTACATAAGTAACTGAAGAAAGATGTAAAGAGCAGAATATTTTGTTACGTTTAGGTCGTCACAACAGTATTGCTTCTTTTTTAGCTGGTTTAGAAAAAAGAGATTGAGTTCCTTTCAATAATTAAGATATTTTCTGGTTTCTTCATCAGTGGCTGCATTAAAATTGAAACAACTTGAGGTTATTTATTTTATGCATGGTTTGTACCTTGAAATTTTTTTTTCTGCAAGTATATTAACCTATGTCTGATTGACTTTTACAGAAGTCATTAAGCTGTTGGCTTATTCTCAGATAACAATTCCATCATTCAGTCAGTTCAATACGCACTTTGAAATCGCAGGTTCCTGTATGAATACCAATACTTTAGCTGAAAGTTATAAAAATAAGTTATAGTTTGATTGACTTGAAATGTAAACAGATGAAAGATTAAAACATACTTTTACTTCTTGTGCTTAGACACTGTTCTTAAAATCTAGAAATTTATTTATGTTCATACAAGCTTGTGACATTTAAAACTGTTCTTGAATCAATTTCAGTTTTACAGCAATGTATTTTTTATATTCGTTAACAATTTTACTTGGATATTCTTTAGAAATGGTATAACACTGAGTTTTACACCTATGTAACTTGTGAAACTACAGCCTGTGTTTGAAAGATGGTTGGAAGGCTACAACTAAGTCAAGTTCATCACAACATTGTACATGTATGTTCCAAGTCAGTTAACTATCTACTTGTTGGGTCATCAACATCGTCTGCCAGTAGATTACAGCAGCATGAGATGTTGAATGATCTTTCACAAGGACGACCGTTGAGGTTGGTCTGTTTGGCCGTCTGTTACAATAACCACATCACACTTACACATTGTACGAGAGACACGATTACCTTTGGAACATTTCTGTCATCTTTGCGTCTCCCAAAGGTTAGTCTACCTACTTTATTGAACTTACCAATATCTTTAGATTTATTCAGTTATTATGGACTGAATAGTTCTTACCTGGCACCTGAACGACCAACATGCAACCGGTCTCCGATGTTGTTATTTGAGTTGTACTAAGGTCAGTTGTATGTCCGAAGGCGACTTAACGTTGACATGTTTGATAGCACAAGGCTTTCTTTAAAAAGAGAAATAAATTAAAATGAGGAGAAAAAAAGAAAGAAAGAGTCAGGTGAAGTGAACCTACCAGAGTCGATATGGTAAAGAAACAAAAGCCCGCACAGGTAGAAGGCGGCCATTAACCGATGTGTTGTTTTCATGTTGGTCTTGTGGAGTGAGAACTCGCGGCCTCTTGTCTTTCCTCAGGTGAAAGTGGTGACTGCAATGGTGAGACTACTCGGGGCGTGTAGCAGGCAGCTAGTCGGTGATCTTTTATACCTCTTCATGTTTATGTGGTGACTTCTCATTGGTCGCCTATTATGGTCTTCAGAGGCGGCGTTAGGGGGTGGCAAATGGGGCGGCCGCCCCAGGCCCCGGGCTTCAGCCCCGAGGTCATCTTTATGACTTATTGCCATCTGTGTTAAACAAGTTGTGACCAAGCAATTGACGTTCAGTAAACACTTTTAAGTTCTAATTAAGCAAATTATTGAATCCATGTCTTAACTTTAAACCCGACACTAATAACAAGCAGTTTATTAAATCAAATCAAATCAGACTTTATTGTCTGTCGAGGAGACCCCAAGACATAAATTTTTCTTTTGCTCACACGGGAAGGCATACAAACTCATACAGACATTTAACGCACACATAATCACTACTATCTTTTCATCACCTGCAGGCAAACAAGATTACAAACTGTCATCTATGTCATCTATTGGCCTGTGACAGAAATCCCTGCATTTCATTAATTAGCTAGATTGAGTGCAGAGAGCTCGTCTTGTTTGTGCAAAAGAGAGGGCACATTCAACAAGGTGATGGTTGATAATGGATGTCAGCACCCTCTTCTCTTCAGACTGTGTTTGATTCCTCCTAAATCCTTGTGTCTTTATTTAGGATGGTGATGGCTGATGGCACGAAGGACCTCTGGTAGGCAGCTTTCAGTACACGTGGCACTTTATAGCGCCTGCCTGAGGGCAACAGCTGGAAGTTGGGATGGAGAGGGTGCGTTAGGTCCGAAATGATGTTATGTGCCATCCTTCTGACTGCATGAAGGTACAAGTCAGAAAGTGGCAGCTGTGTTTGACCAATAATTTTATTTGCCTGGTGGATGATTCTGGCCAGCCTTGCCTTGTCTTTGACTAGTAGGTGACCATACCAGGCAGCGAGACCTGTACACAGTCTCCAGCACCCCAGAGCTGACATTGAAGCTGGGGAGTCTCCTTAGAAGGTGCAGCCTGTCTGTACACTTGGTTCACGTGATCACTAAATGAGAGCCTCCCGCCGATCACTGTACCAAGGTACCTGAACACAGCAGCCCTCTGCACTTTAAGTTATCGTCGCCATATTATTTTTTAATAAGAAAAAACCCGCTACTGTCACAAACGGTGGGAAAGGTGACGAACAATTGAAACACTAAATTCGTGCGTTATTTCGCGAAATTGATCCAGCCTATCTAACTGTATATGTCAGTGCTTCCGGCATCATATCAATAGGGATGTTGATACACCTACTCCATTACCCCGGCCCCGAGCGGATGGTCGGCCCCAGGCCCCTCGTGGTCTTAAGGCCGCCTCTGATGGTCTTTTATATCCCATGCACCCCCTGGCGCGCCGATGTGACGTGTGAGACGCTATGGTGGATGGGTTGTTGTCTTGTATTTGCAATAGAAAAGTGCTTTCACCTAACTGATATGTAGCACTCTAGTAGTGTACAAAGTAGAATGTCTCTGCTGCGAGGGTGGATGACGTTTTACATTTGCATCTAGATTCTAGAATGTTCGACCATAGGGAGTAAAACTAGCGTAGCTTTAGAGTGGAGAAAGGTCTTTTGTGATTTTGGAAGGAAGAGAGAGAGAAGGCAGACTAGAAACTAAATTAAAACTGTTCAGTGTGAAAATTCGATCGTTGTGTTGTTTCTGTTATGACTAGCCATCACAGACTGGCGTGTTGGTTACAGATAAATGTGGATGTACGTGGAAATGGAGGAGCAAAATATGAAAGGAGGTGATGAATGAGGTTTGGATAGTTTGGGGGAAGGTGTCGCTCAATTGTAACTCCGCATGTATTTCTTAATGTCTCATCTCCTACAGCTCGTCAGCCTGTCGTTGTCTGGTGTGACTTTTTCTGACGTGGCAGACAGCGCAACAGGAACTCTCATCATACATCATGCTTTAGTGAAGCGGGTTATAAGTACTGTACCAAAATACATGAATTAGTTGATGATGCTGGCGACGTCACAGAAGAAGATGATGATTGACGGATGATGATTCATGGATGATGATATTGAGGCGAACAGGTGCGATCCTCAACTGACGAGGGCATGACCTCTGGGCGACAATAATCACTCGTAACTCTAGCTTTTTCTTTAACAGCCCGCTGCCTGCACTCGACTTCGCAAGCAACTTAAAACATAATCGTATCGCATCCCTCCTCCCACTGTTTTCATTTTTTTTTAAATCTCACTATTAATTAGTAGATTGACGAACGCTGTAAGGATTCCTTTATGTGTAGGAAGTTCTACATATATTTGAAAAATCGAGGTATATATATATTATTATTGATTTTTTCCAAAGTAATGCCACTACCGATGGGTTGGGGTTACTTTTTGATCTTACTTTTTAAAATCATCTTTTATGATGTACTTGTGCGGCATGAAAAATACCTAAACAAAAACATGGCTAATGTTTTGATTTGTTGTTTTTTTTTTTGCAGGTAGTTTTGTTGGCTGTTTAGACAAATTAAAGTTTAGTGGATATGCGGTGATAAATGGGTTCATGACTTCATAGAGGATGGTTGCAAGAAAAGGTTCTATCCCCGGTACGTTAAAGGTCTCCGAAATCAAGGCAACCGCAAGTGGTACACAAGTGAATCATCGCGTGTCCCACAGTTTACTACAGAATGAACATATCCATCAAGTCTGCACATGTACTTAAATCAATGTTCATTACCTGTATATCATCTGCACAACACAAATGTTATTGCCAGAAAACAATCATCGCTTTCTACATAGGAATCGTGAAGCTTGTCTAAAGGCCTGTTCTCACGCTGCAACATCGGCACTTAGCGGGGTTAGCAGCCCCTGCAAGGCCTTATAGCGAGCTGTGCACACGACACGTAGACAGGCCTCGTCGCTAGGTTACGAGATACGGCACGCGGCTCTATTTTCTCGCTACCCCGACCTATTTTAGGGCTGTAGCCAATCGGAATGCTTGAGCACAGTAGGCTCCCTTTGACCTCCACATTGTAAACAATGGCGATGTGGTCGGAGGAGAGCTGTGTTCTCATAAGTTTATCCGTGTCTGTTCGACACTGCACACCCACATTACATTCCGAAATGCAGGCTCAATTCAATGAAGCAGTTCATTAAAAGTGGAAGATGACATATCGCAAAAAGCGTCTACATTCTCGTGAATCTTCCGAAGATATTTCCTTTAGAAGATGAACATGTCTGTAAGCGACTCCCTCGCGTTACCCGCTCCCTCGCCCACATCTTTTTTTCTTTCTTCTTCTTCTCTCTCTCCACTACATGATGCAATATCACTATCGTAGCCGCAGTTGCTTCCAAAAATATCTCGTCGTCGATGGTGTCTGCCATATTGTTGACTACCCATAATGCACTGTGCGGATGACATAAGGTCGCATGACATTCCTTTGAATGACCGTTATGCAGACAGAAGAACGATTAGGTTGGGGACTTGTTTCTGCCCATCTCTCTAGTTTTGACTACTGCTGTGAAGACAGCGGGTACCATTTTAGGTGGGAACGCTTATTTTCTTACACTTGTCTATAGTTTTAAGAACTGCTATAAAGTCCGATAGTATCATTACAGGTGGGAATACTTGTCTACATCTCTCTGTTTGTCTGTCCATTTAACAATTTTAATAATTGCGGTTAGATGGGAACGCTTATCTTTATATCTATCTCTCGTTTATAACTGCTATAAAATCAGCTGGAACCATTCAAGACGGAAACAATTATGTTCAAATATCTTTCTCCTTCCCTATCCCATTTTAGCAAATGGTAGAAAGAGATCTGGTGCCATTAAAGGGGAGAACGCTTATCTTAATATACCTTTCTCTCATTTAACTACTGCTATAAAGTCAGCTGGTACCATAAAAGATGGGAACGACTATCTTTGTATATCTGTCTTTCTTACTTTGAACAACTGCTAGATAGACAGATGGGTTGTACCTTTACAGAGGAAAACGCCTATCTCTTTCGTTTTGAACAATTGCTAAAAAAGACAGATGGTACCGTCGAAGAATTGGACAAACTCCTGTATTCATCTCTTCCATTTCGTTTTTTCGGTCGACTATTTCGAGTATTTCCTTCTATCCTTCATATCTTTGTGTTTCTGTTGTCCATGTGTTCATATCTTTATCAATAGAGAAAGGTACCAAGAAAAATCTCGTGGTAGTGACCGTCTTTAATAAGGTCTCTGAAACTCGTTTTGTATAATGCAGAAGCTTATTATTTATGTAACTCTTGTCCTTCGTCAGGGTTCAACGAGGTCACACTCTTCTCGTGCGTAAAGAAATTCATCCATTTAAAAAAAATCATAAAAAAATAACTGTACGAGATAGAAAAGAAATTGAAACTAATAATAAGAGATAAAACTGTGTGAAACAAAAATGTTAGCATTTGAATCCTTCATAAACGGTCACTTATTAGGTAATCCAAAGCAAATTAGGTAGGTGTAATTGAATTTTTAAAAAAATTTCATACTGGGTTGCTCAGGATATATCATGCTAGCACAAGTTAAACCTTCAGGAATCACACTTTGATAACCGTATATAAACTTGAAATGAATAAACAGCGTTCTTGTCCCCTTCCCAAAAAAAAAAAAGAAATCAGATTGATGCATTTAATAATATTATTATCGGTAGGCTAAGAAGGTACAGAGTCGCGCGAAAAAATATCACTACGCAGCACGGAGAGCCTAAGAAGAAACTTTTCACCGGTGTTAAAAAATTTATATCTGTTAAGCTACAAAATAGACAAATATATGTGATACGCTTTTTAAAAGAGCACTTTAAAGACATTTGCGTGGTGTTAATTTTAAGAATTCTATTTTGTGATTTCTTGTAGTAAGCTTACATCAAAGATAGTAGCTGTATTGGGCTTAGATTTCACAGACCGGTCTGAATGTCACAAGTGAGAAATTAAAGAAATTCTTTTACAGGATATACACAAGCATAAAGTACCAAACAAGATACTATTTTATTAGAATATACATTAGAATTTAAATATTACTTACTGTTTTCTTCTCATATTTTGTTGTTTGAGTACAAATCCATGTCAAATCGAGTGACTGCCAACTAATGTCAATATGGCGCTCTAGTAAACAAACTATACATTGGTATAAAACACGAGGAATTTTTCAGTCTTTAAAGGGAAGTAATCGTTCGAGGAACAAGTCCTAAAGGTTCATGTGTTTTCTCCCTTGTATATTCGTTCATTTACGATTTATACATATCTTTAAAAATACAGCAATGCATCCATCACAGGTGGGAGACGCGCATACTTAAAAAGAAGCCGTTTGAACTTCCACCGGTGGGCTCCTCGCAGGAACAGAGTATGTAAATAAAGGAACGCTCGGTTGGCATAAATACAGAAACATACTTTCACGTCAATGCAGAAGATTACTCTTGAATTGAAATTTTTTTTATTCTTTGTGAACGTTTTTCCTCTTGTTTTATTTTAATAAATTTCCTTGAAAAAAAATCGATTGTCAACGCTGATGACAAAATACTGGTGAGGATTGTCGCGGTTTTTTTAACGAGTACATGTACAGCAATGGAAGGCTTCGCTAGCCCTAAACTGATCGTATAAGTTGTAGAATGTCTTAAATTGTTTCGTGTATGATTAGCTGCCAGCGTCTTACATCTTTGGAAGACAACTTTTCCAAAACAGAAAGATTTCATGGAGAGGCTATTGTGTGGGCTGAACAAAGAAGACCGATCAAAAACTGTCTGTAAACAACAAAACAAATATATT
Source organism: Pomacea canaliculata (assembly GCF_003073045.1). Taxonomy (NCBI): domain Eukaryota; kingdom Metazoa; phylum Mollusca; class Gastropoda; order Architaenioglossa; family Ampullariidae; genus Pomacea; species Pomacea canaliculata. Next base: position 31,249,196 of record NC_037590.1, on the reverse strand, counting down.
CCGGTTCTGCCATCCTATGGACGAGCTGTAGTGCTGACTTCTTCGTGCAGCTCTTAAAACAATGAAATGTCTCTGGACTTTCTGACTGCTGTCCAGCATCAACTGTCTTCGTTCTCCATCTCTGTGATTTTAGTTCAAGTATATGAAAATAAGAGTTCCCACCTGCAATGGTACCCGCTATCTTCATAGCAGTACTTAAAACGAGAGAGATGGGCAGCAAGAAATTTATTTCGAGAGACCCTTTGTACTATTTTGATGGAGAAGATAGAAGAAAGTCTAGGGTGAATTGTTCCTGTTAGTATTTTAAAGATAAGTATACTAATGTTGAATTTTAGTTTAGTTAGTAGTGGTAGAAGTCCTAGAGATAGGAAATCATGAGGCCGTATTTTTGGTTTGAGTAATACCAGTTTGATAGCACTTTAAACACTAATGAGAGGCCTTATCAAAGCATCCTTATGGCTCAGTTTGCTTGTTTAATGCATGTATTGGTATGTTGTTTGCGAACATTTCATATGGTGAAGTGATATGAAGCGGACGGTCAGTTAGGTAGCGAACAGAAGAGGACCTACAAATAGGGTTGTGGGACACATTTTTGTTTCACTTCAATGGGATCCGACATTTGGGTTTTAACTACGACTCTGAGTTCTGTTTAAGAGAAAGGATCTAAGGAATTTAGTGGAGCAGATGCTAACTTTGTAAAGTTCCCATTTCTTAATGAGTAGGTAATGATCAATTATTTCAAAAGTTTTTGCTACAGAGAGGGCTGCAGTATAGTGTTTGTCATTTATATTGTTTAATCATTGTTTCTTCTAGAGATGTTAGTGTTGTTTGGCAAGAGTGTTTGGGTCTAAACCATCATGGATTAGCGTGGAGAACTTTATTAGGTGGATTTGGAGGTGAGTGTGAATGTGTTTCTTAAGGAGTGATAAAAATAAGATTGGTCGATAGTTAATAGGATTTTCTAGGTCACCTCATTTATGAATTGGGAGTCCTTCATTTTAGAAAGGTAGGGAAGTGGTATTCGGCAATACAGATGTTACATAGCTAGGTCAGAGTTTCTGCACTGACTGATGCCTAGAGCTTTAGTATTTTATTGTCAATGTTGTCAGGCTCTCCAGGTGTTTTTTTTTTTTTTTGGTTTTATTGTGTAAGGAATTTGTATTCATTTAAGAAATTCATTAAGGGAAAGCTAAGGGTAGTGTTAATATTATTTGAGCTGTAGAAATCTTGTAGTTTGCACAGGTTCTTTTTTTTTTTTTTTGAGTTCCCTTGTAGAAAATTGTCAATTAAATAATCTACCAACAACGATGAAAACATCTAACAGCATTCGATCCCTGTTTAATGAACTGAACACATAATTCATCATCGCTTGGAATATCAGTTGATAGTTGTGATTATCAAATATACGAATCGAAACAGAGGTGTAAACATCAAAATATCATTTGAAATCGTTTGATAATTTGGAAATATTTACTTTGTGAGATCATCAGGTGTCACTATATCAATATTTCAGTGTCAAAAATCTGTTATTCTTAGTAATACGAATGCTAGTTAAAATCACTTCATTCTGTACTTCTACATCCTTTTCTAACACGTTATTCTGTATCTTGTTTATGTAAATGAAAGAAGTTTTGAAATGTCAGTGCTGTGTGTCAGTAGCGATTTTGTTGTCTGTTGCGGAAAGAGTTTTTAAATAAATATTTAATTAAAGAAGCAGATTTTGATAATTTTAGAAGCAGCGCAGACGTTCATGTAAGCTGTGTTTATCTGTCACACGCAGTCTGTGGACACTGTTGAGACATAACATTACTTTGGCAAAGTGTTTATTGACAAACTTAAGTTTACATCTGAATGACAGCAAAGTGAAAAGGATTCAATGAGTGACTGACAACTGAGTTGTCTACACAGCTCATCTTCTTTTATTTAAAAAAAGGTTTCAGCTGAATGTTGATTGATTCATGGCGTCGCAGATTGAAACAACAACAGAAATATTAGCAGACATAATGAAATAAAGAGACAGAGCGATAAGAGCGAATGGTAGAGTAGAATGTAGAGGACAGCAGAAAAAGTGCTGCAAAATTAGAATGCGTATCACACAATCACATCGATTTCTACATAGTTTCACACCACAAAGAAACCAAACAACTTTGATCGATTACTATTTTTATTCAGTTTTCTGGACACAACTTAACTAATTTCATGTCAGATGTTGCCATTTAACAAACCAGAAACAATATTTTATGACTGGGAATGTCTTTTTAAAGCTTTCAAGTTGATGCATAGCAAGAAACAATAAATACAGAAGACGGTTTTTATATTGGATTACATAATTTATCTTTTGTATATCTTGGAAAAAATTTTACTTAAGAGTATTTTTTCTTTATAATTCCTTTTATAACATAAATGTACTAAAACCCTAGTTTTTGGTGTCAGTGGCGATTTCTGACAAAATGATGCAGGTCAATACAGTCCTATCATTATTCATCAAGACTGTTTGCACTGTTACAGTTGTCTGTGGAGCAGGAGACGTGGCACTCCTTCCAAGTTTCCGCGAATTCCACGCAGTGGTTACTTTCTTCTTTTGCTGTGCAGCCACGAAGTGTAAATACCTGGTCCGGTTCTGCCAGGCAAAGGGCAATGAATCAACAGATGATTGTGATGGGATACATTTAATCAATTAAATATATATATATATATTTATATAAGCTTTCATTCATCCATGCTTTCTACCACTGCAGCTATTCGCTTACCCGTCAGTTGATTATCTTTTCACGGATATGTTTTTATATTTTTTCATTAGATTATTCTATGTTAAACTCTCACGCCCATGATTGAAGAGATGTGAACAATACAAACAACGGCAGTAACACAACAATGGTAGTGCACAAGGGCGCAAGACCCACAGGAGGATGCAAACACAAAACTAAAAACTAATGTTTATTTACCTGCTGGGGAGGAAAGTTTAATCGTGTAGCAGAAGTCGTTGAGTTCGCACTCAATCTCTGGCACGTTGCCAGAATTGCAGCCAGTATCAGTCTCAGTACAATTCCTGCATTTCAAGCTGTTCACTGCAACACAAAACACAGAGTGCATCAGTTTTGCTCCCATCATCGTGTCTACTAAACGCCGGAAAAGGTGTTGGCGTTGGATATACATAGTCTATGTATAGTAACACCTGGGATGACCTGTGATAGCACATTATGTGGTTTTAAAATATATGTAAGGCCTTCTTTCTTAATGAAAATCAGTTCGATAAACAAGACAGCATAAATGAATGAAGGTTAGTTTTTCCCTCTTAACTAAAATAAAAAATATAAAAAGAAGAAACAATTTTTTTCAAGTACAAAGCGCCGCTTGCTGTATGTAAGTGATGCCTAGCCAAAACATTTGGCGCTTTTATAATACTATAAAATTAATAAAAAATACAATTATTAGTTTATTAAAGTATTTTATATTTCTGTCGATCGAGAAAACTTGAACTCGAACTCAAACTTGTTTTTGATTAACGCCAGACCCATTTGAAGGGAAGAAGTGTTCAGCAACAATGTCAAAAATCCTAATTATAAGTTAAATGTTAATACAATTCCGTAAAATACACAACTACATTATCATTACACATTAAGGGAACACCAATTGACAATTGTAATTGACTGCGATCCAGATGACTGCCTTCTATCAAGGTAAGACTGAGGGAGAGCGGGAGCATGTGACTGTCAGCTATAGAGAAGGTGCAGACTTTGTTGTAAGATGTCATCACATCTGTTCTCTGACTTTACAGTATTTGAATTTTTCAGTGTCAACAGTGTACTATTATTTAGAATAAAAATTTTTGTAAATATCGCGAAAACCTGTAATTCGCAAAACTCTTAAATATCCTTTTCCCTATCTGTATTTCGTAATTCTATAGAAACGGTTTTGAATATTATCTATTGGACGCCTTCTAATGGTTCTCACTCTTTCTTGTACATAAATAATTGAAGAAAAATGTCAAGAGCAGAATATGTTGTTAAGGTTTAGTCGTCACAACAGTAATACTTCTTTTTTTTTTCCTCTTTAGAAACAAAGATATTGATTTATGATTTTCAGGTTTCTTCATCAGTGGCTTCATTATTTTTGAAACTCTTGTGGAAGCTCTTCTCTAAAACAACTTGAGGTTATTTGTTTTATGCATGTTTTGTACTTAGAAGTAAATGTTCTCACTCATTTCGTTTCTGCAAGTATATTAACCTATGTCTGAGTGACTCTTACAGAAGTCTTTAAGCTGTGGGTTTAATCTCACTTCAATAAGGGCTTTGAAATCACAGGTTCCTGTATGAGCACCACTACTTATGCCGGAAGTTATAAAAATAAGATACAGTTTGACTAGAAATGTAAAGAAATTAAAAAAATGGCACTGAGAAGATTAAAACATAAGTTTACTTCTTCTGATGAGAGGCTGTCATAAAGCTGTGGCAATTTATTTGTGTTCAGACAAGCTTGTAACATTTGAAACTGTTCTTGAATCATTTTCAGTTTTACAGCAATGTAATTTTTATATTCGTAAATAATTTTACTTAGATATTCTTAAGAAATGTTGTAACACTGTGTTTTACACCTATGTAACTTGTGAAACTACAGCCTGTGTTTAAAATATGGTTAGAAGGCTACAACTTAGTCAAGTTCATCACAACATTGTACATGTATGTTCCAAGTCAGTTAACTATCTACTTGTTGGGTCATTAACATCGTCTGCCAGTAGATTACAGGAGCATGAGATGTTGAATGATCTTTCACAAGGACGACCGTTGATGTTGGTCTGTTTTGCCATCTGTTACAATAAGCACATCACACTTACACATTGTACGAGAGACAAGATTACATTTGGGACATTTTTGTCATCTTTTGCGTCTCCCAAAGGTTAGTCTGCCTACTTCATTGAACTTACCAATAGCTTTAGATTTATTCAGTTATTATCGACTGAATAGTTCTTACCTGGCACTTGAATCACCAACATGTAACCGGTCTCCGATGTTGTTATTTGAGTTGTACGCAGGTCAGTCGTATGTCCGAAGGTGGCTTACAATGACATGTTGGAAAGCACAGGTCTTCTTCTAAAAAGAGTAATAAATTAAAATGAAAAAATAAACAAAGTAAAGAAAGAGCCAGGTGAAGTGAACCTACCAGAGTCGACGTGGAGAAGAAACAAAAGCCCGCACAGGTAGAAGGCGGCGGCCATTAGCTGATGTGTTGTTGTCATGTTGGTCTCGTGGAGTGAGAACTCGCGGCCTCTTGTCTTTCCTCAGGTGAAAGTGGTGACTGCAATGGTGAGACTACTCGGGGTGTGTTGCAGGCAGCTAGTCGGTGATCTTTTATACCTCTTCTGGTATATGTGGTGATTTCTCATTGGTCGCCTATAATGGTCTTTTATATCCCATGCAGCGTTTGACACGCCGGTGTGACGTGGGAGACGTTATGGGGGAGGGGGTTGTCTTGTATTTGCTCTAGAAAAGTGTTTTCACCTAACTGATAAATATGGATGTACGTGGAAATGGGGGAGCAAAAGATGAAAGGAGGTGATGAATGGAAGAGGTTTGGGTAGTTGGGGGGAAAGTGTCGCTCAATTGTGGCGCTGTATGTATTTCTTAATGTCTCATCTCCTACAGCTCGTCAGCCTGTCGTTGTCTGTTGTGACTTTTTCTGACGTGGCAGACAGCGCAACAGGAACTCACATCATTCATCATGCTTTTTGTTCTACGTACTGTAACAAAATACAGAAACTAGTTTATGATGATTACAACGACAAAGAAAAAGATGATGATGATTGATGGATTATGATTAATGGATGATTGATGACGATTGAGGATGATGACGATGGTATGCAGAGTGCCTGCGTTTTCTCTCTTCGTTCTGGATTTGTAAGTAAGGTAGGGGAGGTTTTCACTGTGGGACAGTGGAGAATGTTTTTGACGAAACATAAATCGATGAGCCGACTCAAAACAGTTTGAAAGCGGAATTAGAATTCAGATCTTTGTTGTGTTAATCGTTATTGTAGCACCTCATGACCTTCAGAGAGAAGAAGGAAAATGAAAACAAAGATGAAAAGTTAAAGCATTTTCTGTCATCTACTTTTGCACACCGTTAATAAACCTCTGAACTACACTCCAAAGTCGCCTTAGATTATAAGCACAAAATTCTCAACCATTTAGGTTTGAACTCTGGACAAATGGATCATATTGCTTTTAATGTTAAGAGAGTAGGTTAGAGTGTTGCAACTAGGGACTCCCTTTTCTGTTCCTAATATAGTAGACAAGAGACTAACCGGACCTGAAAAAGTGACGGGAGAGAAAGTTTTCAAAAGAAAGGCAACGACACCAATACAAGAATTGATGTATACAACAAAAACGTTTCTTTTAGTTAATGACGAAGCCGTTAATGATGAAGCCGTCATCAAATCCAAAAGGACCCTTAAGAAATGTTTGCAGACCGATGCATTGTTTATAAAAGATTAAAAAGCGTTTTAAGGTGGTTCAGGGAGGTAAGTCTTTTTCTGAAACCAGACTGCAGGGTAAGAGGAAAAGTCTCGCTTTCAGGTGAGATGGATCAGAGTGTTTTAGTCCTTCGTGGACGTTTACTTTCCCAGTTTGCCTTCCACTGACTGTCGCATGATTCACTGCAGGTGTCGCATCCTGGAGGTCTGTAATCATACGACGGTCTCTGCACGGTATGTACATGCACATAAAGACAAAGTTCATAACCGCTCTGTACAGCATCTGCACAGTAAAACGAGCTTCACGATTCATATTCGGATAGCTATGAAGGTTTGCTTCCAATTACATTTTATTGTGCAGGTGGTACACAGCGCGGTGAATGATTTATGTCCATGTGCAGACCTGATCGATATGGTAATTTTGTTGTAGACTGTAGGCTAGGGTTACCGTGCTGAGAGATTATTAAGATGTTCTGAAGTTCCACAAAGTAAATGAGTCACTAATAAGTAAGACGCGCCTAAGATGCCTGTTGTGGCTGACAGGACGGAACTGCTGCCACTAGTCTACTAAGAGTAGAATCCCCAACAGTCAGAAGGATAAAACCACTTATGTCAGCTTTTCAAAATGTTTTGATGTCCTGACAAATGTCAGAAATTTTAATTGTTTGTGCGCATGCGTAGATCATTACTTGCTAGATATGCTGGCGCGCGATGATTCACTATTTTATGTTGCTGTTAACAAAAAAGTTTAGATATACCGAAGTTTTTGTTTTAACCGACTGCTGCATCAGCAGGGTCAAAGTGAGTTCACAGTCCAAATACGTACGTTTCCTTCCCATCCTGCATTAACTTTGCGATTTTGAAGGGCCCCTAATGGAGTGACGGAAGAAAGTAAAGGCTACGGGCTATACCTCTCCTAACTGACCGAACGCCCATAGGGCGTAGCCGTTACGCGATTACAGTGACCCGGACATTTCGCTCTGCCCTTTGACCTCGCGCCCGCATTTGCTGACCTGCTGTCAGACTCCACACTCGCCGCCCGATGGGTTTCTACCTGCAACAACCGCTTTGGTCATCGCACTCTCAATGTGAATTAGGTGAGAAGTGGGCACTTAAATTCTGTACAATATTATAACATGAATTATTCATACCAGTTGGAACTGTCTGTACAATATCGTGATTTCTTGTTTTAGTTTAATTTAATTTGCATAGTTCAGCCCGAACCGTCGATTTGTCGCGTGCTACTTCCTCTTTGTGTCATGTGCTCGATGTAGGAAGATGCCCCACGGGGTAACAAGGTATTTTATGTATAAATTGTCTACGCATAATGTTATGGTTTCAAATAATCCTTATTATGAATTAACCCTATAATAGTTCTTAGCAATTTACCTTGTATTGAAGTTTGAACCCTCCATCATGTATTGTAAGACAGATTATTGTAATCGCTTTTTTTAGATTAAATGCAGTCTTTGGTTATTTCCCTTTCTAACAAATGCTGAAGATTTAGGATCGTGCTTAGTCAAAGCATTGTAATAATGCCGACTACAAAACAGTCAACAGATGACTCCACAGTGTGGCTGAAGATGTAGTGTGCGTATAAACTCTTCCATGCTGTAAAAGAAGGCTACACATTTCTTAATCATTGAGAACAGCAAACAGTTTTCCTGACAGAGTGAAATATATTAGTGTTTGATAAAATGTAATATATATATATATTATATTTATTTTCTTTTATATAAAGTAGTCCAGTTTTATAATATTTGCATACTTTTACAATAAATGTTTAAAGAGTGTTCGATTGTGTTTGCATTCTGCAATTATAATATATAAAATAACATTGCTGTAAAGCTGTTATACATTTTTGCAAACATGAAGACTGACCACAGTTACAGTTTAGTTTAATACAATGTAAACACCACTAAACCAGGCTCATTAGCTTAAAATTTCGTCTAATTGAAACTTTAGTGATAACTTCAAGTAATCTTTGGGCAATGTAGGATATATGTATATATTAGAAAGGAGACAACACAGGCTGCAGATTGTTTCTGCATGAATGTGCACACACGTGACAAGATAACAGTAATCAGAGGTTTTTCATTAAGAGTTGTGACAATGTCATATAGTAGCATGTTCTGTAAGATGTGTAGAATGCTTTAATTTATTTATATAGGATATTCAACATCCTGGAAAGGTTGTAAGACAATCAACCGACATGGTATATGATGAGACTGGTTATTCCCAGTTGAACGCCATCTGTCAGTAACGAGGGTAAAATCTCTGTGACATGTTTATAACAGAACTTGGTAAATCAGATCCCTTATACGTATAGAAACAGAAGTAAAGACTGCAGTGTATTATTTAAATTTGTTGTTTGATTTGGTAACATCTGTTGTGTAGCAATCTCTGTCGTCAATATATCAATCAGTAATTATTTCACTGTGAACAATGTAACAGTCTAGAGATTATTTAAATACAAAATACGAAATCTGGTATTGTTAATTTTCTATAAAAATAACCGCTTCCTCTGTACTGTGTGCGTGTAAATCCTGTTTAGTTCTAGCTATGGAACATGAAAAATCCAAATAAAAAGTGAAAAAAAAGCAACAAACGTTTGTTCTATTTTGTTATTCGAGGATATTTGTGACCCTCCACGACGAAATGAGTCTTATGTCGGAAATCCGAGATTTGTCAAATTGCATATTTTTAAAAAGCACAGGCTCTGAACTTTATTTTGATACAGTTGTTATTCTTCTAGTCCTAATATTGAGTGATTTATAAACGTTTGAAGTAAGAAAGTAGGATTGCGACGATTTTAAGAAAAGCGGGTTCCAAGATTAGCGTCTGGTGTTTGTTTATTTAATTTTATTGTGTAAGGATTTTGTTTACTTTCGAAAAATTCACCAAGGGAATGTTGAGGGTAGTGTTAATATTCTTTGAGCTGTAGAAATCTTGTAATTTGTGTAGGCTGTTTTCTTTTGAGTTCATTAGCCGATAATCGTCAATTAAATAATCTACCAACATTGAGGAACACATGGAACAGCATTGGACCTTGTTTTATGAATTTAACACATATTATTTCGCAGCTTGGGACTAATTGTGATTATCCCATATAGGTATCCAAACAGAGGTGTAAACATCAAATAATTATCTGAAATAGTTATATATTTGGCAACATTTACTCTGTGACATCATCAGGTGTCACAATATCAATATTTCAGAGTCAAAAATCTGTTATTCTTAGTAATAAAAATGTTCTTAAAAATCACTACATTCTGTACTTGTACATCCTTTTATAACTCTTTACTCTGTATCTTGTTTATGTAAATAAGAGAAGTTTTGAAATGTCAGTGCCATGTGTCTGTAACAATTCAGTTGCTTGGTGTGGCAATAGTTTTTTGAAAACATATTTAATTAAAGAAGAAGTTGATAATAATTTTAGAAGCAGTGCAGACGTTCATGTAAGCTGTGTTTATCTATCTATATATTTAGTCTGTGGACACTGTTGAGGTATAGCATTACTTGGCAAAGTGTTTACTGACAAACTTAAGTTTACATCTGAATGACAGCAGAGTGAAAAGGATTCAATGAGTGACTGACAACTGAGTTGTCTACACAGCAGTCAGCTCATCTTTCATTTTAAAAGATTTCAGTTGACTGGCGTCGCAGAGTGAAGCAACAACAGAAATAAGAGGAGATATAATAAAATAAAGAGAGAGAGCGACAAGAGCGAATGGAGTGCTTGAAGTAGAATGTAGAGGACAGCAGAAAAAATGCTGCAAAATCAGAATAATAAGTATCACACAATCACATCGATTTCTACATTGTTTCACACCACAAAGAAGCCAAACAACGTAGATGGATTACTACTTTTCTTCAGTTTTCTGGACAGAAATTAAATAATTTGATGTCAGATGTTGCCATTTAACAAGCCAGAAACAACATTTCAATACCAGGAATATCTTTTTAAAGCTTTCACGTTGATGCATAGCAAGAAACAATAAATACAGAAGACGGTTTTTATATGGGATTACATAGTTTATCTTTTGTGTATCATGGAAAAAAATTTACTGAAGAGTATTTTTTCTTTATATTTTCTTTTATAACATAAAAGTACTAAAACCCTAGTTTTTGGTGTCAGTGGCGATTTCTGACAAAATGATGCATGTCAATACAGTCCTATCATTCTTCACCAATATTGGATGCACTGTTACAGCTGTTTGTGTAGCAGTAGATGTGGCATTCCTTCCAAGTTTCGTCGACATCGTCGCAGTGGTTACCTTCGTCATTTGCTGTGCAGCCACGAAGTGTAACTGTTTGGTCCGATTCTGCCAGGCATAGGGCAATGAATTAACAGAGGATTGTGATGGGATACATCCAATTAATTAAATATATATATATAAGCTTTCATTCATCCATGCTTTCTACCACTGCAACTATTCGCTTACCCGTCAGTTGATTATCTTTTCACGGATAAGTTTATATATTTTTTCATTAGATTATTCTATGTTAAACTCTCACGCCCATGACTGAAGAGATGTGAACAATACAAAAAACGGCAGTAACACAACAATGGTAGTGCACAAGGGTGCAAGACCCACAGGAGGATGCACACACGAAACTAAAAACTAATGTTTATTTACCTCCTGGGGAGAAAAATCTAATTGCGTAGCAGACTTGGTTGGGTTGGCACTCTCTCTCTGGTGCGTTGCCAGAATTGCAGTTAGTATCACCGAACGTACAATTCTTGCATCTCAAGCTGTTCACTGCAACACAAAACACAGAGTGCATCAGTCTTGCTCCCATCATTGTGTTGAATGATCTTTCAAAAGGACGACCGTTGATGTTGGTCTGTCTTGCCGTCTGTTACAATAAGCACATCACACTTACACATTGTAAGAGAGACAAGATTACATTTGGGACATTTATTGTCATCTTTGCGTCTCCCAAAGGTTAGTCTGCCTACTTTATTGAACTTACCAATAGCTTTAGATTTTTTCAGTTATTATGGACTGAATAGTTCTTACCTGGCATTTGAATGACCAACATGCAACCGGTCTCGGATGTTGTTATTTGAGTTGTACTAAGGTCAGTCGTATGTCCGAAGGTGTCTTACAATTACATGTTGGAAAGCACAAGTCTTCTTCTAAAAAGAGTAATAAATTAAAATGAAAAAATAAATAAAGTAAAGAAAGAGTCAAGTGAAGTAAACCTACCAGAGTCGACGTGGAGAAGAAACAAAAGCCCGCACAGGCAGAAGGCGGCGGCCATTAACTGATGTGTTGTTGTCATGTTGGTCTTGTGGAGTGAGAACTCGCGGCCTCTTGTCTTTCCTCAGGTGAAAGTGGTGACTGCAATGGTGAGACTACTCGGGGCGTGTAGCAGGCAGCTAGTCGGTGATCTTTTATACCTCTTCTTGTATATGTGGTGACTTCTCATTGGTCGCCTATAATGGTCTTTTATATCCCACGCACCGTTTGACACGCCGGTGTGACGTGGGAGACGTTATGGGGGAGGGGTTGTCTTGTATTAGCTCTAGAAAAGTGTTTTCACCTAACTGATAAATATGGATGTACGTGGAAATGGGGGAGTAAAAGATGAAAGGAGGTGATGAATAGAAGAGGTTTGGGTAGTTGGGGGGAAAGTGTCGCTCAATTGTAACGCCGCATGTATTTCTTAATGTCTCATCTCCTACATCCTGTCGTTGTCTGTTGTGATTTTTTCTGACGTGGCAGACAGCGCAACAGGAACTCACATCATACATCATGCTTTTAGTTATACGTACTGTAACAAAATACAGAAACTAGTTTATGATGATTACACTTACAAAGAAAAAGATGATGATGATTGATGGATGATGATAGTAGATGATTGATGATGATTGACGAGGATGACGATTGTATGCAGAGTGCCTGCGTTTTCTCTCTTCGTTCTGGATTTGTAAGTAGGGTAGGGGAGGTTTTCACTGTGGGACAATGGAGAATGTTTTTGACGAAACATAAATCGATGAGCCGGCTCAAAACAGTTTGAAAGAAGAATTAGAATTGAGATCTTTGTTGTGTTAATCGTTATTGTAGCACCTCATGACCTTTTAGAGAGAAGAAGGAAAATGAAAACAAAGATGAAAAGTTAAAGCCATTTTCTGTCATCTACTTTTGCACACCGTTAATAAACCTCTGAACTACACTCCAAATTCGCCTTAGATGATAAGCACAAAATTATCTACAACCATTTAGGTTTTGACATCTGGACAAATGGATCATATTGCTTTTAATGTTAAAGAGAGTAGGTTAGAGTGTTGCAACTAGGGACTCCCTTTTAATGTTCCTAAAAATAGTAGACAAGAGACTAAACACGGACCTGAAAAAAGTGCCGGAAGAGAAAGTTTTCAAAAAGAGAGGCACACGACACAGAAATACAAGAATAGATGTAGACAGCAAAAACGTGTCTTTCAGTTAATGACGAAGCCGTTAATGATGAAGCCGTCATCAAATCCAAAAGGACCCTTAAGAAATGTTTGCAGACCGATGCATTGTTTATAAAAGATTAAAAAGCGTTTTAAGGTGGTTCAGGGAGGTAAGTCTTTTTCTGAAACCAGACTGCAGGGTAAGAGGAAGGTCTTGCTTCCAGGTGAGATGGATCAGAGTGTTTAAGTCTTTCGTCGACGTGTACTCTCTGTTTGCCTTGCACTGACTGTCCAGTGAGTCACTGCAGGTGTCGCATCCTGGAGGTCTGTAATCATACGACGGTCTCTGCTTGGTCTGTGCATACACATAAAGACAAAGTTCATAACCACTCTGTACAGCATCTGCACAGTAAAACGAGCTTCACGATTCATATGCGGATAGCAATGATGGTTTGCTTTCAATAATCTTTTTATTGTGCAGGTGGTATACAGCGCGGTAAATGTCTATGTGTAGACCTGATCGATATTGTCATTTTGCAGTAGACCGTGGGACGCGCGATGATTCACAGTGTTGTCCATGGGAATGGGAATCCCATGGGAAACGTCCCATGGGATGGGATGGGATGGGACAGCACACATTTGTATTTCCCATGGTAGTCGATACTTGATATTGCAAAATAAATTTACTGTTATTTCATTCATCAAGGATTTAAATCTTTCCTCTGAATCATCTATTGTATTTGAAGTAGCAGGAATTATAGAATAAAAGCCGAAAAGTGGTTTTCAGTGTTGTCCATAGGATTGTTATTACCATGGGAATCCCATGGGAAACGTCCCGTGGGATGGGATGGGACGGGACAGGCATAAATTGCCATGGGACGGGATGAGACGGGATAGAAAAATATGTCCCATGGACAACCCTGATGATTCACTTGTGTACCACTTGCGGTTGCGTTTGCAGGACCAGACCAAATGATTTCGGAGGCCTTACACGGCCATTCTCTATAAAGTTATGTTCCCATTTACCACCGCATCTCCACCAAACATTTTGTTGAACCAGCCAGCAAAACCACTTACACAAAAAAAAAAAAAAAAGAAAAAAAAAAGAAAAAGATAAAAAAAAAAGAAAAAGAAAAGAAAAGATTAGCGTTAACCATGTTCTGCCAATGCCGCACAAATGGTTCCCAGTCACTTAATCCCCAGACACTTCATCCCCGACACTTCATCCCCGACACTTCATCCCCTAGACTTTTAATCCCCAGACACTTCATCCCCGACACTTCATCCCCTAGACTTTTAATCCCTAAGCACTTCATCCCCAGACACTTAATCCCTAAACTAAATCCTTAACTAAAAAAATTATGAAGTCAGCGAAAAATTTAATTGAAATTCAAATTCAAATGATGCTTTTAACTTCAACGTCATTTGAACATCAACAACATTAGTTAAAGTTCATATAAGCTAGTAAATTTAATGTTCTTCAACAATATGATATGATAATTGTTCTTGAGTGTCGGGGATGAAGTGTCGGGGATGAAATGTCTGGGGATTAAAAGTCTAGGGGATGAAGTGTCGGGGATGAAGTGTCGGGGATGAAGTGTCTGGGGATTAAGTGACTGGACACCCGCACAAATATATCAGGAGGTCGGTCAGAGAGACGGAATAGGATCGCATGTAAATTATTCTGTTTCAGGTAAGTTACCACAAGGACTGAACCTAGGCCATAAAGATAAACATACAGCCGGATAACCAGGCTACTGCAGTTGACTAGAATTGCTCATGACCTTTCAGAACTGGTCAGGTCAAATATTATTTCAGTGATTTGTACCATAGCCAGGACCTCAAATGAAGACAATGTCTTTGTACGACAACGAATTGGATGGTGTTGAGCTGGACATGGAAAGGGTATTAAAAACAACACAAAACAAGGTTAAGAATAGTGAGAGTAAAATGATGTTATTATTCCTAAGATGCCTGTTGTGGCTGACAGGACGGAACTGCTGCTGCTACTAGTCTACTAATAGTAGAATCCATGACAGTCAGAAAGACAAAACCACTTGTGTCGCCTTTTGAAAATGTTTTGACGTTCGTACGAATGTCAGAATTTTTATTTGTTTGTGCGCATGCGTAGGTCATTACTTGGTAGACATGCTGGCGCGCGATGATTCACTATTTTATGTTGCTGTTAAAAATATCTAGATACCGAAGTTTTTTTTTCTAACGGACGCCTGTATCAGCAGGGTCAGAGTGAGTTCACAGTCCATATACGGACGTTCCCTTGCTTTGTGGAGTCACGTGCCTATTCGCGACAGCAAAGTCCACCGGGTAGTTGAACGCCATCTGTCAGTAACGAGGGTAAAATCTCTGTTATATGTTTATAACACCACTTGGTAAATCAGATCACTTATACATATAGAAACAGAAGTAAAGACTGCAGTGTATTATTTAAATTTGTTGTTTGATTTGGTAACATGTGTTGTGTAGCAATCTCTGGCGTCAATACATCAATCAGTAATTATTTCAATGTCAACAATGTAACAGTCTAGGGATTTTTTAAAGTAAAAATACGAAAACTGTTATTCTGCATCCTTTAAAAATAACCGTTTCCCCTGTACTTTGTATATGTGTAAAACCCATTGAGTTCTAGCTATGGAACATGATAAACCAAATCAACAAAATGTAAAAAAAAAAAAAAAAACTTTTTGTTCTATTTTGTTATTTTGACATTTTATATGCATTGATAATTTTCAAATTTTATCTTTTTGCTAAAAATGTTTTAAGAGTTCTAATTAAGAAGCCTACAATTTCTGAAGGTTTCCTTCTTCTCCTGTACCTAAAATTACTATACAATCATGTTAGCAGCAGAATATTTGGTTAAATTCTCAAACGTCACAGTAGTGTTGGTTATGAATAAGCGGTGTTTATCAACGATACCTTGTTAGTGCACCCTACTGAGGCACAGAAGTATTTTAGCGAAGTGTTTACCGACAAAATTAAGTTGGACATCTCAATGACAGCAAAGTGTTTAACGAAACGATAAGTGACAGCTAAGTCATCTCAACTGCTTTCATTGTATAAGGGGTTAAGCTGACTTCTAACTGATGTCGGAAGGTAAAAGAACAAAAAAAGCAGCATGAGGCAGATTAGAGGAAGAGCGGTATGACCGGATGGAAAGTTTAAAGTACAATGTAGAAAGACAAGTGTGAAAAGAAAGAAGAATATAGAGTATTCAATTAGAAAGTAGAATACACATCAATAAGATAACGTAGGTACCCGCACACACGTGTTTCCGCACAATATGACTCGACAAAGGAACAACAATTAACTTAGATTTGCAACTGCTTTTTCCAGTTCTTCTGATGAATAAAAACAAATTGTCATAAATTTACAACCTAAGATAATTTTTTTTTAAACCTCCAATAACAGGAAATGTCTGAATAAAACTGTTTCGATGATACTTAGCAAAAGAAAAAAAATGACTTTTAAGTGGAATAAAACGGATTATCTTTTGGATAATATCCTTCAAATTAAATTGTTTCTGAATAGCGATAGCATCATTGGCTTGTATCATTGGCGGCCTCTCGTAAAATGGTCACATATTCCTCTTCTCAATATATAGTAGATTAGTTGTTACAGCCGCTCGTGTTGCAAAAGAAGTAGCACAATAGCCCTTTCCTCCACCCACGATAGGTATCCACTTTTGGTGCTGCCAGGAATAGGGTAATGATGTAGCAATGGCATGTAATGGGATAAATAAAAGTGGTCTTATTTATCCTTCCACTCATCCATCTACCATGCATCTGTGCGCATAAGTGTCACTCTGTCATCTATCACCTATACATTTATCTTTTTCTCAATATATCCTTCCACGTTTCTGTGTGACAACTTAAAACAATTTGATAGCAAATCGTATGACTATATTTATATGTAAACTTTTTTTTATCGACTCTCTCTTTTTCAATATAAGTGAGAGGAAGATTTATAATTGAGAGGAAGGAAGAAAACTGTGAATTAAGTGTTGTAGGCTGACTGAAGGGAGATAAACAATGGAAACATAATACAACGGCAGTAATACAACAATGTGGGATGCACAAGGCAAAGCCACAGGCGGAGCACACACAAAACAAAAAAAAGTATTTACGATTGGTGTGGTAGATTCTAAGAATATTACAGTGCGTATCGTTTGTACAGTCTTTATCTGGCACTTCTCCGCTTGTAACCTCTTTGTACAGCATCTGAACAATTAGTAAAATGAGGCGAACAGGCGGGAGACGTGTAATGCTATCCTCAACTGACGAGGGGATGACCTGTGGGCGACAATAATCACTCGTAACTCTAGCTTTTCTTTAACAACCCGCTGCCTGCCCTCGACTTCGCAAGCAACTTAAAACGTAATCGTGTCGCATCTCTCCCCCCACCCACTGTTTTCCAGTTTTTTTTTTGTAAATCTCACTATTAATTAGTAGATTGACGAACGCTGTAAGGTTTCCTTAATGTGTAGGAGGTACTACATATATTTGAAAAATCAAGGTATGTATAAATATAATTATTGATATTTTTCTACAGGAGTTCCACTACTGATAGTTTGGGGGGTTTCTGTTTTGTTTTTCGTTGGGTTTTTTTTTTTTTTTTTTTTTTGGTCTGAGTTTTTAAAAATTTTTCTTTTAGGATATAGTTGAGCTTCATGGAAAATAACTAAAGAAAAGCATGGCTAATGTTTTGATTTTTTTTTTTCATAGAGAATGGTTGCAGGAAAAGGTTCTGCCCGCGGGACGATTAAGGTCTCCAAAATCATTTGGTGTGGTCCTGCCAAGACAACCGCAAGTGGTACACAAGTGAATCATCACGTGTCCCACAGTCTACTACAGATTTCCTATTTCCTTTAGAAGACATGAACAGCCTCTAAGCGACTCCCTCGCGTTATCCGCTCCCTCGCCCACATCTGTTTTTCTTTCTTCTTCTCTCTCTCCGCTATATTATGCAATATCACTATCGTAGCCACAGTTGCTTCCAAAAAAAATCTCGTCGTCGATGTCGTCTGCAATATTGTTGTATACATAATGTATATACATATACGTATCGAAACAGAGGTCTAAACATAAAAAAAATTATCTGAATAGTTTAATAATTTGGCAACATTTACTGTGTGAGATCATCTGTGTCACTATATCAATATTTCAGTGTGAAAAATCTGTTATTCATTCTGTACATCTTCATCCTTTTATAACTCTTTACTCTGTATCTTGTTTATGTAAATAAAAGAAGTTTTGAAATGTCAGTGCTGTGTGTCAGTAGCGATTTTGTTGCCTGGTGCGGCAATAGTTTTTAAAATACATATTTAATTAAAGAAGCAGATTTGGATAATTTTAGAAGCAGTGCAGATGTGTTTATCTGTCACACGTAGTCTGTGGACACTGTTGAGGCATAAAATTACTTTGGCAAAGTGTTTATTGACAAACTTAAGTTTACATCTGAATGACAGCCAAGTGAAAAGGATTCAACGAGTGACTGACAACTGAATTGTCTACACAGCGTGATGGCGTCGCTGAGTGAAACAACGAATTAAATAAGAGAAGACATAATAATTTAGTCTTTTTAATGTCTTTTTAAAGCTTTCACAATGACTCATAGCAAGAAACAATAAAAACAGAAGACGAGTTTAAGTGTGATTACATGGTTTATTTTGTTGCGTTATTTGGATAAAATTGTATTGAAGACTAATTTCCTATTATAAAATAAAAATACTAAACTCATAGTTTTTTATGTCTGTGGCGTATTCTGACAAAATGATCAAGGTAAAGGCAGTTCTTCTCTCATTCTTCACCAAGATTGGATGCGCTGTTACAGTTTTCTGTTGCGCAAATGAGCACACACTGGATTTCAGAATCCGGATATTCAGTGCAGTTGAAATTTTCTTCTTTGTCTGAGCAGCCACGTAATGTCTGATCACTGTCCGGTACTGCCAGGCAAAGGGCAATGAATCAATATAGGTTTGTATTGTTATTCGTACAAATAATTTATAATATATAATTATCCATGCTTTTTAGCCATGCATCTATTCACTTATCCACCAGTAGATTATCTTTTCACGGATACATTTTTATCTTTCTCAAAAAATTATTCTACTATAAACTCTCACGCCCACGACTGAAGATATGAGAGCAATGCAAACAACGGCAGTAACACAACAATGGTAGTGCACAAGGGAGACACACAGAAGGATGCAAACACGAAATTAATACAAAATTTTATTTACCTCCTTTTGTGAACTGTCTAAAAACGCCGCAGAGTTCGTTGGGTCCGCACTCAACATTCTGGCACGTTGCCAGAATTACAGTCAGGGTTATCAAAGTCACAATCCTTGCATTTCAAGCCGTTCACTGCAACACAAAACACACAGTACATCAGTCTTGCTCCCATCATCGTGTCTCTACTAATCGCCGGAAAAGGTGTTGGCGTTAGACATACATAGTCCACGAGTAGAACAACCTTCAACGACTTGTGATAGTACTCTATGTGGTTTTAAAATATATTAAGGTTGCTTTCTTAATGTAAAACAGGTCGATAATAAAAAATACAGTTATTAGTTTGATAAAAGTATTTTATATTTCTCTCGATCGAGAAAATTCGAATTCATTCTCAATCTCAACCTTCTATTGAGTAGCGTCAGGCCCATTTAAAGGGAGAACTGTACAACAACAAAAGCAGACATAAGTTAATGTTAATACAATTCTGTAAAATATACAACTACAATATTATTATACATTGAAGGAACTCCAGTTTAGAGATGTAACTGACTGCGATCGAGATGGCAGTCTGTCAAAGTAAGACTGAGGGAGAGGGAGACCATGTGACTGTCAGCTATGGAAGGTGCAGACTTTGTTGTACGATGTCATCACATCTGTTGTGTTACAGTCTCTGACTTTACAGATTTGAATATTTCAGTCTCAACAGTTCTTGTGAATAAATATTTTTGTAAATATCGCAAAAATCTGTTACTAAGCTTTTAAAAATCCTTTTTTCCTATCTGTATTTTATAATTCTATTCGAACGGTTTTGAGTATTATCTATTGGACGGCTTCTAATGGTTCTCACTGTTCTTTATACGATGTTGTTATTTGAGTTGTATGTCCGAAGGTGACTTAACGTTGACATGTTGTAAAGCGCACGACTTTTTTTTTTTAAGTGAAACACATTAAAATGAGAAAAAATGAAAGAAAGAGTCATATGAAGTAAACCTACCACTATCGACGTGGTAAAGAAACAAAAGCCCGCACAGGTAGAAGGCGGCGGCCATTAACTGATGTGTTGTTGTCATGTTGGTCTTGTGGAGTGAGAACTCGCGGCCTCTTGTCTTTCCTCAGGTGAAAGTGGTGACTGCAATGGTGAGACTACTCGGGCGTGTTGTAGGCAGCTAGTCGGTGATCTTTTATACCTCTTCATGTACATGTGGTGACTTCTTATTGGTCGCCTGTATTGGCCCTTTATATCGTATGCACCACTGTGGCACGCGGGTGTGGCGAGGAAGGCATTATAGTGAAGGGGTTGTTGTCTTGTATTTGCAATAAAAAAGTGCTTTCACCTAACTGATAAATGTAGAATTTACCTGAAACTTGGGGAGTAAAAGATGAAAGGAGGTGATGAATGGAAGAGGTTTGGGTAGTTGGGGTGAAAGTGTCGGTCAATTGTAACGCCGCATGTATTTCTCATGTCTCATCTCATACGTCAGCCTGTCGTTGTCTGCTGTGACTTTTTCTGACGGACGTGGCAGACAGCGCAACACGAACTCTCATCATACATCATGCTTTTGGTTATACGTACTGTAACAAAATATAGAAACTAGTTGATGATGATTACGATGACAAGGAAGAAGATGATGGTTGATGGATGATGATAGAGGACGATTGACGATGATATACAGAGTGCGTGCTTTTTCTCTCTTTGTTTTGGACTTGTAAGTAGGGTCGGGGAGGTCTTCACTGTGGGACAACAGAGAATTTTATTTGAAGAAACATAAATCGATGAGCCAGCTCAAAAACAGTTTGAAAGCGGAATTGAGATGAATCACAGTGTTTTAGTCCTTCGTCGACGTGTATTCTTCCAGTTTGCCTTCCTCTGACTGTCACATGAGTCACTGCAGGTGTCGCATCCCTCGAGGTCTGTAATGAGACGACGGTCTTGCACGGTCTGTGTATACACATAAAGACAAAGTTCATAACCGCTGTGTATAGCATCTGCACAGTAAAACACGCTTCACGATTCATATCCGGAGAGCTATGACAGTTTGGTTTTTATATTGTGCAGGTGGTATACAGCGCGGTTATTGATTTATGTTCATGTGCAGACATGATCGATATGGTCATTCTGTAGTAGACTGTGGGACACGCGATGATTCACTTGTGTACCAAGTGCGGCTGCCTTGGCAGGACGAGACCAAACGATTTCGGAGACCTTACACCGCCTGCAGGCAGAACCTTTTCCTGCAACCATTCTGTATTAAGTCATGTACCCATTTACCACCGCATCTCCAAACTTTAACCAGTCAGGAAAACCACTTACAAAAAAAAAAAAATAAAAAAAAATGAAAAGATTAGTTAGTCATGTTTTGCCCATGCCGCACAAATATATCAGGAGGTCGGCGGTCAGAGATGTAAATTACTCTGGACTAACATGTCCCAGGTACGTTACCACAAGGACTGAACCTATTCCATAAAGATAAACATACAGCCGGATACTGCAGTTGACTATAATTGCACGTGACCTTTTCGACCTGGTCAGGTCTAATATTATTTCAGTGATTTCTACAATAGCCAGGACCTCAAATGAAGACAATGTCTTTGTACGAAAAAGTAGTGGATGGTGTTGAGGTGGACAATGATAGGGTATTAAAAACAACAGAAAACCAGGTTAAGAATAGCGAGAGTGAAATGATTGTTATTTTTCCTAAGATTGGTTACAGTTCTGCAAGGTTACTAAGATGCTCCGAAGTTCCACAAAGTAAATGAGTCACTAATGAGTAAGACATGCCTAAGATGCCTGTTAGTCTTTAAACTTTTTAGTTTCTTGTGCAATAAGAGTTTTTGGATGCATATTTAATTAAAGAAGCAGTTGATTATATGAACCCTTCTGAGGCACAGAAGTATT
This sequence comes from Pomacea canaliculata, assembly GCF_003073045.1. Lineage (NCBI taxonomy): Eukaryota > Metazoa > Mollusca > Gastropoda > Architaenioglossa > Ampullariidae > Pomacea > Pomacea canaliculata. The sequence goes on along the minus strand of NC_037590.1, from coordinate 31,227,183 downwards.
TAGCAAAGTTTTTACCGACAAACTTACGTTGGACATCTCAGTGACAGCAAAGTGTAAGGAATTTAACGAATCGCCAAGTGACAGCTTGAGTGGTTTGTACAGCAGTCATCTCAACTGCTTTTATTGTGTAAGGGGTTAAGCTGATGTGGGAAACAAAAAGGCAGCATGAGGCAAATTAGAGGAAGAGCGCTAAGACCGGATGGAAAGTTCAAAGTACAATGTAGAAAGACAAGTGTGAAAAGAAAGAAGAATGGTGGAAGGGCGGTATGGCTTGACAAAGGAACAACAATGAAATTAGATTTGCAACTGCTTTTTCCAGTTTTTCTGATGATTAAAAATTTTTTTGGTAGATATTGTCATAAATTTACAACCTAAAATAATATTTTTTAAAACCTCCAATAACAGGAATGTCTGAATAAAACTTTTTCCATGATACTTAGCCAAAGAAAAGAGACTACAACAGAAACCTATGTCAGTGATGATGCTTTGGTGTAGAGCCCTATATATCCTGTAACAAGATGCAGAATTGATGACGACTACGACAGTTATGGTAACGATGATGATATACACAGTACTTGCTCTTTATTTCTCTTTGCTGGATTTGGAGACAGAGTAGGGGTGTATACGAGAAACAACTTGCTGGTTTACTGACTGATTTTGTCGATAAAAGGGCTAGAACAAAGACACTTCTGACATTAAATAATGCAAATATCATATTACTATAAATGTGTGGGAATTTGCAAAAGATTGTTAGACATTAGGAAAAAAAGAGTCGTGGCTTATGTTTAAATACTTTTGAAATTTGCAGGTTTGTCTACTCCAGGAGAATGGAGCATTTTTTTCCTCCAAAAGTCATTACAATATTTATAATTTGCGGGACATTAAAATTATCTATTTAAAAAGGTGGTTCACTCTAGTTAGTGAAGCTAGAGTTTTGCGACAGTGTTAACACATACCATCTCAACCTGCTTGACACTGCTCCTCTCTGAGTCACCATCATCCACCCTTTTGTAATAAGGTGAGCAAAAGAGAAATAAACAACTGTTTGGAAAGTATGTCTCTAGAGACTTTCGGACACTTGTAGGTCTGAAAACTTTAATAAGGTACACAACAAAGTCGACGATCATTTATTTTTATTGTATGAACCAACATGGTCATAGAACGCTACCCCTATCAACAGCGAGATTAAAGTTTACAAAGATTTTACAAAGTTTTAAAAATTAAAGATTACATATTAACTCCATCGGAGATGCAGTTTGGTATCCACGTGTATCATGTTTTTATTATGTAATGGAAAATCAGATCCCATATACTTATCGAAACAGAAGTAACCACTTCATCGTTTTATTTAAATTCGTTGTATGATTTAGTAAAAATTTGTAATGAAGCAATCTTTCTTGTCAATATATCAATAATTATTTTAGTGTTCACAATTTAATTGTCTTGGGAATTAAGAATTTGAGTAAAAGTTACGATATCTGTTATTCTGCTTCTTTTAAAACCTTTTTCCCCTGTATTTTAAGTATGTGAACAAGAGAGGTTTTAATGTGTCAACGATGTTCTATCTATGGAACACAAGAAAGGAAAACAAATGAAAAACGACATTAAGAAAATATGTTCGTTCTGTTGGTATTCGTGGACCTTTCATGTGCAATGATAATTTTCTAATTCTACCTTTTTCCTACAAAAATCTTTACAGGTTTATTTAGATAGGTAAACTGGACCTACAGCTTCTAAGATTCTTCTTTTCTCCTGTACCTAACTGATTACATAATCTTGTAAGAACCAGTACAGTTTTTAATTTCTCAGACGTCACAGCAGTGTTGTCCCTTTATTGCCAGGTTTAGACAAGAAAAGTTGAGGTAAAGTCTTTGATGTTTTTTGTTGTCTGAGTCGCTTAGAATTTCTTGGATGCATATTGAATTGAAGAAAATGTTTATTATTGTAGAAGAAGTCAAGATATTTATGTAAGCAGTTTTTATCTATCAAATCTAGTCTCTGGACACTGTTGAGGATGACCAGCTATTTGGCAAAGTCCTACCCACCAAAGCTGGACATCTCAATGACAGTGAAAGTTAAAGAGCGAAACAGCAGTAGGGATAACAAATGAGAAGAAGAGAGATAAGAATGTACATAGAGCCTAAAGTAGACACTATAAAGACAGAATAGAAAGAAGAAATAAGTACAATATAGTATAAGAAGTCAAAAGTAGAGAAAGAAGGATAGATATTAATAAGTTGGAGTAAAAGTATCACACAATCACATTCATAACTACATTTGTTCACACAACAATGGAGCAACAGTTTAACAACTCAGATTTGCAACTCTAGACTTTATTAGTTTTCTGCAGAATAATAAAACAATTTCATGTAAGATGTCGCCATAAATTTTTGACAAACCGAAAGAATATTATCGAAAGTCTTCAGTAACAGCAATATCGGCTTATAACTTTTCCGATGAAGGATAGCAATAGATGAAAGACGACTTTAAAGTGAAATCATACGGTTTGTTTGCTGTGTAATTTGGCTAAATGTCATTGAAACTTATTTCTTACAATATAGAAGAACAAAAGCAATAGTTTCCGTCTGTCAATGACGGTTTCTGAAAAAATGACCATGGTACATGCCGTCTTCTCATGGTATGTCAACTAGTTACAGTTGTCATAGCAGCAATAGTCGTAGCAATTCATGTAACCACCCAGAACATAACAACGATCAGGACTTCCGTGTCCGTGTGCGCAGGCTCGAATGTTATATGAGTCTGCAATGCAAAGGGCAATCATTTAGTAATTGCATATAATGGGCTACATAAAAGTAATCTTATCAATCCTTCTACTTATCCATCTACTTATTTAACCATACATCTATTCCCTATTTGGGAATTGATCATTATTTTACCTGCACCATTTTCTTTGTCTTAACATATCTTTCTATCTATCTGTCTGTCCAATCAAAACGATTTGATGCAATAAACGAAAATTTTATTATATATATATATAAAAGACAGAGACCCGTAATTAAAAGAAAGGAAGAAAAAAATTTATGAATTTAGTGCAGGCTCCCTCCCATGTCTAGAGGGAGGTAAACAAATACAATGGCAGTAAAAACAACAATGTGGGAGTGCACAACAGAGACCCACAGACGGACGCATACACAAAATGCAATACAAATGTTTATTTACATGCGCTGGTGTTAAATACGATAGTGACGCACTGATTGCTTTGGTGACAACACTCAGTGGCTGGCACATTTCCTTCATTGCAGTTGGGGTTAGTGTAATTACAAACCTTGCAACTGATGCTGCTCACTGCAACACAAAGAACAGAGTGTGTCAGTCCTGCTCCAGTGATCAAGTCTTTATTGGAAATAGAGTGCTATTGCATCTACACTACACCTTCCCTGAGTAACACACCTGGTGGTTTTACTACACGTACCACTTAAATTGATAACAATACATGATGTCGATACACAGCCGCTTTCTTTATCACAAATTGGTCGGCGCTGAAGTCAGTGTTTAATGAATTTGTATTTTGTGCTTTTTAATTGTTACTTCTTAATAAAAAGTTAATATCATCTATAGTTCAAATTTTTGTTACAGACAAACCTGTCATTTTTGTTTTATTTTATTTTAACTGTTTATTAATAATTTTCAGATTTGTAAAAATGATTTTTTATAGAGATACATAATTACACTTTACACTTGAGCTGTACAGACTTGTATAAGCGGCTTTTGGAAACAAAAGAGTAATCTATGAGACTACAGCCTGTATTTGAAATATGTGTCTACTTGCTACAGAAACTTCCACGTAGCAGGCCATTTAAAAATAAAGAGTGAATCTATCACCAGTAATAAAAAGTGTGTTATAAATGGTTTAACTATATGATCAACACAACTGTAAGAAAAGTTATTCAAGTCAATAAACTTTGCAACTCATATTCCTTGCATTGTGAGAGTATCTTGTATTGAAAGAAAAAAACTGTGCAGTCCTTTGTAGGAGTAAAAATATATTGAAGATCTTTCTGCAAGGAATAAAAGTGCTAACGCCACTGACTTCATGAAGCAACAGATGTGGACCTTAGTGATGTGTGATTATGTTTGTAAGTCGAGATGATGTGAATTGTGAATACGCTACAGTCTACTACTCTAAACTACAAATGTACAAGAGCTTCAGCAAGTTATCATCATAATCGTTGATGTTTGTCTGTTTTCCCCTGTGTGTTACAATAAGCATAAGATTGTATTAGGTACACCTATTGTCACCTACGTGTCTCCCAAAGGATAGAGAGCGGTCCGGTGGCGCAACGGTTAGCGCTGTTAGCGCCTGTCACCAATACAGTGAAGGTTGGCTGCCCTGAGTTCATTTCTCGTCTCGGGCACGCTGTTCTTTCTCTGCACGTGGCATCTGTTTACAGGGCTGACTGCCTTGCCGTAATATAGCCTTAGTTGCTGACACGGCGTAAAACACCAAATTCCCCCCCCTCCCCAAAGGTCAGACCGTCTACATTATTGAGCTTAGCAATATTCTTTGATTTGTTTAGTTATTATCGACTGCTTAGTTCTTACCTGACACCTGAACTACAAACATGTAATTGGTCTCCAATGTTGTTGGAGTTCTACGCATGTTAGTCGTATGTACTAAGGTGGCCGAAAACTGATAGGTCGAAAAACACAACTTTTTTTTTTAAAAGAAAGGAGTAAAATCAAATGAGTAAAACAAAAAGATAAAACAAAAACCAAAAAACAAAAAAAAAAAAAAACCCAAAAAAACAAAAAAACCCAACTGAATCCAATGAAGTGAACCTACCGGAGTCGACGTGGAGAAGAAACAAAAGCCCGCACAGGTAGAAGGCGGCGGCCATTAACTGATGTGTTGTTGTCATGTTGGTCTTGTGGAGTGAGAACTCGCGGCCTCTTGTCTTTCCTCTGGTGAAAGTGGTGACTGCAATGGTGAGACTACTCGGGCGTGTTGCCGGCAGCTAGTCTGCTTGTAGAGTCGGTGATTCCACCTAAATGTGAATTCGTAATGTCCTTGCTGGTGCATGTAAGGGCCTTTTATATCGCACACACCATGAGAGAAATGGGCGAGTGAAAGATGTTGTGGGGCGTGGATGGAAGGAGTGTTGGGTAGGTGGAAGGAAAGTGTCACTCAGTTGTCATGCTGCAAGTTTGTCTTCTGTCTCATCTCCTGCAGCACGTCAGCCTGTGGTTGGCTGTTGTGACTTTTTTCCTGACGTGGCAGACGCGCAACAGCAACCCTCGTCATCTTTTGGGACTTCTTACCACGACTGTGTGCAGGCCTGTGTGTGAACGCATGAAAGCTGTAGTTCACTACGTGAAGTTTGAATGTATGAATGAGTTGAATGTTTGCGAGGCTGCTTTGATTGTGCGGTGGGAAATGTTTTTGTACAACTTGTATGATTGCTTTGATGAATTACATTTCTTTTTGTGTTTATTCTGTAATACCTAGTAAAACCATTGTCATATTTCCAAACAACAAACCGAGGGTACCCAAAAGATTTAAAAATGTTCTAAATAAAAAAAATATTTCTGTATTTATTTTACCGGTGATGCCTTGAAAAAGATCTACGGATAGAGAAGTAAAGGGCGCTATCAATAAGCGACAAGACAATGTAAAGGTAGAGTCACGTGACTGTGCCGTTGACCTTCCAATGCGTGTCAGGGGTCAAGTCTATGGCGTCTGTTAATCACAAGACAGACCGCACTAGGAAATCAGTCGAAGTCAATGGGGAGAGCGATCAGGACTTGCGAAATGTTTTGAATAACTTTTATGCACGTTCTCAGAACACTGAATTTTCTGATAAAGTTAGGGAATTCAGACAGTCGCTTGTCTCCGATAACGATATAATAAATTTTCAAGTCGCGTGACAAAACTTCTACCGCGGGTCAAGGTCATGAAAGCGCAGGGGCTGATGGGATCCGTGGGCGTGTCTTACACTGCTGTGCTGTTCAACTGGGCGGAGTGTTTCAACATCTCGCTCAACTCTCTCTCGACTCAGGGCACATTCCAGCACCCTCGAAACTTTACAACATCGTCCCACCTCCCCAACCCCCCAAAAACAAACAAACAAACTACAGTGATACCTCGGTTCTCGAACGCCTTGACTTTCGACCAAATCGGTATTCGACCAGGAAATTCGAGAAAATTTTGTCTTGGAATCCGAACAAATATTTGGAACTCGAACATCCGAACGTCCGAGATGAGCCAAGTTGAGCCGAATGGCGTTCATTGGGCCAGCGCGCCTTGCTTGCGTCATCAGTGTGAGTGCTAGAGAGAGAGAGTCACGTTTTGTGGAGAGAGTCATGAAATGTGTGCAAAATGGGCAGAAATCGAAATTTTGTTGAACAACATCACCCTGATAAAGTGGTAGCAAAATAGAGCAGTTAACATTTTTAATGACAATGTTATGTCCACTTTCCGCAAAATTTTGCAAAGAAGAAAAAAACAGCAAACAATTGACAAATTCTTCCGTAAAGAAATCAGACAAGCAACTGCAGAGCAAGATTCTGATTCTCCTCAGCAAAAGATACAGAGAACAGAAACACCCGAAGAGCAGTTACCCTCTGTTTTTATTGAAGAGGACTCCCCTTCAAAACAATAACCATCCCCCTTCCCTCCTCCCTCCACATTCATTCCCTCCTGCCATAAAGTTTGGTACAGGTACAGTAAATGAAACACAATTTACTGTACTGTACTGTACATTTTATTTTGTTTTTGTTTTAATAAATACGCTTTTATTTCTTATTTCTTGTTGAGACTCATGTTTTTCTACATATTATATACAAATTAGGCCAGTAAATAGGCATTTTCTGGGGCTTGGAACGAATTAATCCAGTTTCCATTATTTCCTATGGGTTTCATTGCTTCGGTTCTCGAACAATTTGGTTCTCGACCGTCCTCCCGGAACGAATTATGTTCGAGAACCGAGGTATCACTGTAATCCTAGTCAGCCTAATAACTTCCCCAGTAATAAAAACTGTCAAGATAATTGTCAAAAATCTCATCTTATCATCTGTAAAGAGTAAATTAGACCCACTGCAATTTGCTTAGAGGAAGGGGGGGGGGCATTGGTGTTTTACGCCGTGTCAGCAACTAAGGCTATATTACGGCAAGCAGCCAGCCCTGTAAACAGATGCCACGTGCAGAGAAAGAACAGAGTGCCCGAGACGAGAAATGAACTCTGGGCAGCCAACCTTCACTGTATTGGTGACGGGCGCTAACAGCGCTAACCGTTGCGCCACCGGGCCGCTCTTAGAGGAAGGGGAAGGGATGTTAACTGCGCCAAATTGTTCATCATCATCATCATCATCATCATTATTATTATTATTATTTACTATATTACTTAAAATAAGAATACTGGCGGATATTTTGAGGGACATGTAGGTGCATATTTTTGCGATAGCCGGGATACATACAATTACATGACACACAGACACTTCTGGCTGAAGACGATTTTGGAGAATGTTGCATGCATGTGATCTTAGAAATAAAGTGGGGTATAAAAGAATTAAAATGGCTCTGACAAAATCGAGGAATATATAAAACTGCACAAGAAATACACACAGATCATTACTACACACAAAGCTTCACTCAGATTAACAGAAAAAGACGATTATCGAGGGAGATCTCCCCACTAGTCAGTTATATTACTAGAAAGGTAATCATGCTCCAAAAGAAGTTACACATTGAAAGAGAAATTATTATCCACAACACATGGTCTTTGTTGCCTTAATAGTTATTGTTCTTTCCAGGACTTACAGAAACGAAAAATAAATTAAAATAAAGGTTCCAGCCGATTTCTGTCACTAACACCGTTAATGGCAGTCGAGATAAGGTAGGAATCTGCCTCGAAAAATGAGAGGAAAATCCTGAACACACAACGAAGCTTTCAACCACCATTCTTTCAGTTAATGTGGGAAGCAGCCGTGAAATAAAAAAGCATCAATAATAAAAGATGTTAAAAGGCAAAAGCACCTAAAACGTTGAAAGAGTTTATTGTGGTTCAGGCACGGAACACGTTTGCTAAAGGCAGACTTTAGTGTCAAGGAGAGGGTCAGGTTGGCAGGTGAGATAGGGTCAAAGTGTGTTAGTCATTTTGCAGCAGGTACACTCCCAGTCTGCCTGCCACTAACGGTCCCATGAGTCACTGCACGTGTCGCATGCCCGATGTCTGGGATAATACAACCATCATTGCATGGTCTACACATGAAAACAAAAATGAAAATTTTATCCACTCTGTATAGCATTTAAACAGTAAAACAAGCTATGCGGTGGACAACAAATATCATGCGTATGAAAATGTCTTGGCAAAAAAGCATTTTACTGTGCACATGCTATACAGCACAATAAAAACATTTATATGTCCCCATGTTCTCAACATTCCTATACGGTCATTCCGTCCTAGACTGCGGGACACGCGATGACTCAAGTAATCAAAATTTAGTTGTCTCATAAAATTTCCTAACTGCCATAAACTTCTCAAACTATCAAAGGTTTTATTGCTAAATTTTCCATCAGTCGCCATCTGGAAAAAAGTCATTGATATTTTAAGCGATATTAATAGATGGTGTTCTTCTAGAAGTGCACCTTGAAATATTGCTATAAAGACAACTGGTTCCATCGAAGATAATTAACAGGATGCTTGTATAGCGGGATACCCACCACTTGGTGAGGCTCTCCACGCTTAACATTATCAGACTCTGCCTAAGGACTGCAATTAATAGACTGAGAGTCAGAAATAAAGGATAACACACACACATACACACAATTTCTCTTTATCTCTCTCCTCATACGCACACCAACACTCACTTCTTAAACGTGGACAACAGAAGACTACAGTGAGAAATAATTTGCTTAAATTACTGTCCTTTCTTTTTCCTTTAAAAATCCGTTATATAGACAGATGGTACAACTGACGATAGGAACTTCTTTTTTCCCCTCGCTCTCGTTTAAACTATTGCTGTGAAGGTAACCAGCACTATTCAAGATGGGAACGACTATCTCTATATCTCTCAGTTTAATTTTGAATAAACTCAACATAGTCAGTGATGCGATTACTGGTCTGAACGCTTATCTTAATTCTATTATTATAGTTTTAATTTCTGCTGATACCATTTGAGAAGAGAACGACTATCTTTCTATATATAAATATATTATTTTAAATATCTGCTATGAAATCAGCTGGTACCATTACAGTTTTGAACGCTTGTCTTTATATTATCTTTCTCGTTTTAATATCTAGTATAAAGTCAGTTGGGTACCACTCAAGACGGGAAATATAATCTTCATATCTCTCTCCGTCTTTCTGTGTATATCATTTTGAATATCTGCTTTAAAGTCAGCTGATACCATTACAGGTGGGAATAGTTATCTTTATATACCTTTCTCTTGTTTTTAAAAAGTTTCGTATAGTCAGTTGGGTACCATGAAATAGAGGAACGACAATTACACTTGAAAACGTCTATCTTTATATCTATCTCTTTTGTTTTTGAACGATTCTGTAACGACAGCGGATATCGTCAAAGAACGGAACAAAGTTCTATATATTTATCTCTTCCATTCCATTTTCTCGCTCGTCTTCTAAACTACAATGAAACTTCGGATTTCGTCGACTTAGGTTATCGTCGATTTTTCCACGAAAAATTAGTCTCTGTTACGTCGGAGTGCCCACGTGACCTCGCTGCTAATTATGCAAAAACAAAGGGCGAGCCACGCATTCTCCTGCTCAGTGTGGAATTGTTTATCGTTGGATGAGCATCATCACTCGCCTAGCAATATTATTGCTTTACACTGTATTGTAATTGTGTATCACTGTAGTAGTATGTTATGTTTGTTTATTTGTGTAGATGATTGTTGGTGGAACAGTAGACTTCAGGGGCTGTCATCTACCGAACTGTCCCGCTAGTGTTCTGGGGAAGGGACTGGCTCGTCCGTCTTTTACATTAATGTTATGTTATTTTCCTATTAATTTTACTGTGAAACACTATATTTACTCTCTATAAAATGTATTTTAAAAATATTTTGAAGTGTGCAGAAAACATTGATTGGATATAATTTAATTTATATGGCAACAATTGCCTCGATTTTCCTCGATTTCGGATTTCACTGATTCTTTTGGACGTATTATCGACGAAAACCGAGATTTCAATGTGTTTCCTTCTTTTCTTAGATAATGTCTCTGGTTTTGTGTTTTCCATGTGCTCCGAAGAGAGTCTTTTAATAAAATGAAAGGTGTCGAGAACAGTATAAGGGACAAGAAATGTGCAAATGACTGTCTCAAATAAAAACTTTCAAACTATATTTTGTGTACATTTAGGTCTTGCTGTCTTTTCCCAATTTTTCAAAATACAGACACTTACAAATTAATGGTGATGATTGTCGCACTTGGATTAAACAATGCCAAAGACAAATTATTCCATTCTGTGCCACATGTGGCACCAATCTTCCTACACAGCCATACACAAATTCTAACGACTTTTTAAGTTACACTATGTATGTATGGGAGTTCAGAAGGGGTCCTGACCTAATACGCAATTACATTTGCTTCTCTTCTGAAAGTATATGAAAGGATAAATTTGCATTTTGTAGGCCTGAGCTGTACACAGGTACACGGCAATGTCGAAGATATTTTATTTTGTTTTGTATTTTTTAAAAGAACGCCACGCTGATATCAGACTGAAAGTGTTCTACTCTTGGCGGGGTCAGAAGGTGACATGCATGTTTAATTGTCCCAAACGTCCATAGAGGCCGCGGGCAGCGACGAGAAGCATACGAGTGTGCTCAGTCATATACTCTGTCCAGTGTCCGGTCTATTACGAAATAGACTTTCTGACTTTTCATTCAAAAACTAAGTTAGTAGTTTTATTTTAGTTTATAGTAAGAATTTGTTAACATTTTTTGTTGTCCCAGAAAAATTATAGATGGACTGAGACCTGCGATTGTCCAAGGGCAGACGTTTCCCAACCCTGGTCTACTTCAATTAAGCGAAATAACCTGTAGCTGGTGTTGTCAACCTCTCAATGTTATTTTTACTACAAGTGTGCATTGCTTTCATCTATACCAGCGTGATTTCTAATCCCCTTGAGTCCGCGACCACAACCTTTTTTTTTAAAATTATATTTGTGAGGAAGATTATCAGACTGCCACGAGAGGCTAAAAGGTGTAAACATGATATAACGGGTAGGTGTCTGCACCCGCGTGTTGCGTCCCAAATTGTTTAGAGAGAGGGAAGAAAAGAAAAGCTGAAGCCGTCTGGTCTCCTTTTCCACACCCTTAATGCACTTCTGAAAATGACATTCGATACAAGGTAGGAAGATGCTTCGGATGAAGAGAGCGAAATCATCTGCACACAACGAGGCTTCCCACTTTGGACAGACCTTAAGATCGATTCTTTTTTTATGTTAAGGAGAAGGAGAAAGATAATGTTGCACTATGGTTACCCTTAACTGTTTCTAAATAAGATGTAGATATTATCACACAATTCACATCCATTTCTACATTTGTTCGCATAAGAAAGAAACAACAGTGAAACAACTGAGATTACAACTGTTTCTTCAGTTTTCTGGACAAAGTGCACAGGTTCATGTCAGATGTCGCCATGTATTTAAGAGAAACCGACAAAAACATTTTTAAAGCCTTCAATAGCAGGAATGTCTGCTTAACTTAAACAATGCATTTTGTATCAATGACAGTTTCTGACAAAGTGTCCTCAGAAAGTTCAGTCTTCTTCTAATGGGTTTTTGGGTTCATTGTTGCAGCCGTTCGTTTGGCAGGTCCTAGAGCAAAACTTAATATCCGGGGTTAGTTTGTAACACCCGTCAAGTGGATCTTGGGTGCAGTTACGAAGTATCTTCTTGGACGGGGTTTCTGATGAGCAGAATCGGCGATGACTTAGCAGAGGTAAGTGATACATAAAGTAATGTTATCTATCTTTCCACTCATCCATCTACATATCTACCCATGCATCTCTTCACCTGCTTGTTAATATATCAACCTCACACCTATATATTTGACTTTCTCTCGGTATATACTTTCAAATATCTAAAATTTGATCCAATAAACGTCCCCACAATATTTATAAAGAAACTTCTCTTATTGCCTCTACTTAACAGAGAGAGAGGAAGCTCATAATTAAGGCGAAGGAAAGAACAATGAAATGTAGTGAAGGCTTGCGCCCATGACTAAATAGAGGTAAGGAATGCAAACAGAACACAATGACAGTAATACAACAGTGTAGTAGTGCACGGACGAACAGACGAAACGAAAAACAAATGTTTGCTTACGATCTGAAAGAGTAGCTGTAAGAGTTATGCAGTAAGTGAAGTCGGTGTCACACTCGACATCTGCCACTTGTCCGGAGAAGCAGTTGGCATCAATCTCAACACAAGTCTTGCACGTTAAGCTGTTGACTGCAACATAAAGCACGTCAGTCTTGCTTCTGTGATCGAGTCTTTGCTATTCTCCGGAAATGTGTTAATAGTGGATCTTCTCATTCCCTGAGTAACATAACATCGGTCGACTGGCAATGATACATTAAATGGTTTTTAAATACAGTGCCCCAGATAACAATCAATAGTGTTGGTAGAGGTCTACTTTCTCAATGACAATGAGATTTAGTCTTAGATGTGTTCTTATCGACTGCATAGTTGTTACCCATACAGAAGATCACTGGATTCTGACATGTCACAAAGCACAGCATTGTTTTACAAACAGAGAATAATAGATGAGTAAAAATGAAAACGTCAGGTGAAATAAACTTACCAGAGTCGACGTGGTAAAGAAACATAAGCCCGCACAGGTAGAAGGCGGCGGCCATTAGCTGATGTGTTGTTGTCATGTTGGTCTTGTGGAGTGAGAACTCGCGGCCTCTTGTCTTTCCTCAGGTGAAAGTGGTGACTGCAATAGTGAGACTACTCGGAGTGTGTAGCAAGCAGCTAGTCGGTGATCTTTAAAACCTCTTCATGTACATGTGGTGACTTCTTATTGGTCGCCTGTATTGGCCCTTTATATCATATGCACCACTGTGGCACGCTGGTGTGACATTATGGTGAAGGAGTTGTTGTCTTGTATTTGCAATAGAAAAGTGCTTTCACCTAACTGATAAATGTAGAATTTACGTGAAACTTGGGGAGCAAAAGATGAAAGGAGGTGATGAATGGAAGAGGTATCCCAGCCTGCAAGGGCCTTGGGTGTTTGAACGGCCCCGATAGGGAAGTGAGACTTTGGGATGGGAAGCGTGTAATTCGATCCTAAACTGACGCATCCATCGCGCTTTTTTTCTTCAGCCGGGCTCGATTTGGTAGCCACGTGATCGTGTCGCATCCCTCCAGCCGCTAACCCTAACCCTTCTCTTCCCCTTCGCGCGTGTAGCTACGGGGTGAAAGGTACAACGTACCCGGTCACACCGGCCGGTTCTTTGCGCGCGGACATTTTGAACTGTACGTCCATCTTCAAGTGAAACAACCGCCGATTTCTGAAGTAAGTCTTAATAAAGTTAAGTGAAAGATGCCATTAAAACAACTATACTTTATAACAGTGGATAGTCATGAATAATTATGATCATATATAAGTATTGTAGTGCTTTTTGTGAAATGTTTCACGTGTTGTACCCGGCAGGTCTCACACATACATCGCTAGCAACTCGCTTTTACATGACGCTGTCTTCTATATGTGCTGTAAATAATTTAAATGGTTTAACCATATCCTTCTTGTTGTAAATAATCAAATTGCTTAATCGTATCTCTTGCCTACTAATTGCACGTATTTACTAATTACAGAAAAGAAATGTTGAGCGCGAATACGATTGGCGGAAGCAAGATGACAGTGCATGATGGGTTCAAATCAACTAGTCAAGAGGTAAAGCACACTGCACACACAATCTCTCGTATTATTGATGATTAACTTCGAAGTTGAAATCTATGACATTAACTCATTGAGTCATGCTTGAAATTCGTCGTCTGCTTTCTCAATAACAGTGGTGCGGCGATTACCAAACGTTTGTGTCCGTCTTGGTGCATTCTAGGGGAAAGCAACAGGACAATCACATTTAATTGCTTTCTGAACAACTAAAATTTTGGAAAATTAATGCAAAGCAAAAGAAAGAATTTTATTTTTGTACTTATACACTTTAAAATTAAAACAAAATGTATGAAATCCAAAGCTATGCAATGAACTTTGTCAAAGTCTGTCATTTTTCTAACAATCACATATCTGATCACAGATATTTTCTATTCTCTTAAAATGCTGCATGCCATTATTTCATTTTATTTTACATGATTTACAAAAAGAACTAATTATAACAATCTTTAATTGCAGATCACACTGACTGTAGGTCTGGCTCAGTGAATTTTACCAGTAAGTTTATTTTGTCTCCCTCTATGATTTTCATGAGGATCACTATACAAGCACAGGTTTTGTGTTTCTAATGGTGTACATGCACATCCTTATTATATCCATCTAAACATTTTTTGTTAATTAAAAAAATTGTCAATAGACTTACATCTATAGTTTAGTTTTGTCATTACTTTAAAGACTAAAAATATTTTGATTTCAGATACATTATTGAACAGAGTTCTCAGCAAAGTTGATGAGCAGAGCAAAACACTACAGAATGTAGTTCACAAACTGAATCGGGTCACCCTGCTTCTACAAAATATGGGGAAAGAGGAGCTGATGAAGAAAGGAATTAGAACAAAAGTGGTATGTCATTTAAGTATAATGTGTTAGTACTAGAGACCTTTTTTAAATGTTACCTTTAGCTTTAGCTAATATATCAGTTAATATGTATGTTATGCTTTACAGTCTTGATAAACCATTTAACAAACAGGCAGCATAGCATCGGCTTACAGGTTAACTCTCCTGACAAGAAATGTGTGGTCAGTTGTAATATTTGCATTAAAAAATAATACACATTTTATTGAAGTACAAAATAATGTAGTATTTTATATGCATAGATTTTTATTTATAAAATAATTCTGTCACTTGCTTTTCATGGTGTCAAAATGAGCAGTCTGCTGTGTCTATTAACTATGACCACTAAATTTGTTTACTTTCATAAAGAACAGCTTTGATTAAAACTCTTAATTAACTTGGTGATTTGAGTCACTTAATGCCATTATTTCTCTGAAGTCCCACTAGGTTTATTTAAGAGACTGGGTCTGGTTTGTAGCTATATTCATCATGCAACCATTGATCCCTCATCAGTGGAGTAGGGTTCAGCATTATATCTTAAACTTACCCAATCCAGTGAATTAATTTATTTTTGCATTTGTATTGTAGTATTTTACATGGTGGAAACAACTAAAGATTTTTTGTAACAGGTTCAGCACCTCTCGTGCACGGAGAATTTTAAAACGGCTGCTTTCTTCAGAGTTGGCTCAGTGGAACCAAAGGGGAAAAAGTTTCAGTCACTTCAGCTGAGAAGTATATTAATTGGTGTGTAGTTTTTGTTGGTTTGATTTCTTTGAGGTGTACGTCAATATGAACTTAAAAGGACAGTTTCCGAACAATTTTTGAAAAATAGTGAATCTAAGTATTATTTTCTCTACATTTACAAATTTATTATTGTCTACAATAGCATTTAAGTCTACCTTACAATTTCTATTTGTGCACAGCTGCAGTCCAAGAGACATGGATTTAGGAATGATTCAAAGGGTGATGCCATCTAATGGTGAGTGGAATTACAAAATGAGTTTGTCAAGTTAAAATTATTAATGTGAGCATTGTTTTATTCTTCGTGGATTTATTCAGTAGGCCTATTTACTTTACTTTTTGTACTAAAGATTAATTGGTTACTTTCAGATATTATCCAAAACTTCTTATACACACAAATGGCCATCAAGACATTACCGTTTCAAAATCTTTTTATTCGACTCTTGTTCAAGTTCTTGTAATCTCACTAGTAATTAGTAGATTTATGAAAGCTTTAACTCTTTCTTTACACAAGGCTAAAGGCGGTCAAACCCCCCTGTACGCATGAATTTACCCTTTTTCAAAAAATTATTAAAAAAATAACTAAACAAGATAGAACAGAAATTTAAATTGATTATGACAGATCAAAATGTGTAGAAGTGGAACAATTTTACCGTAATCTTGCTCGTGAACTCACTTTTATGATAATCCAACCAAAATTAGGTATATTATGTGAAGTTTGGAAAATGTTTTTTTTTTACACATTTCAAACAAAAAATTCGGGAGCAGATGAAAACCATTTTTACACCATTAGTGGCCAAATTCTCCTTCATCTGAAGCAGGAATATCCTCTGGGATGTTCTTTCTTTTGTTATTCGACGTTTCAGATGCATGATGTTCACAATGTGTACCATCGAAAAGGACAGGTAGTGTAGAAGGTTCCCAGTCACTTAATCCCCAGACACTTCATCCCCAATGCTTCATCCTTAAAAATGAAATTTTAACTATAAAAAATTATGAAGCCGGCGAAAAATTTAATTGAAATTCAAATAATTATCTTCATATAAACATCACAATAAGTTTTACAATTAAAATAAATATTGAAATACATTAATAATATTTAAATCATGCTATTAACTTCAACGTCATTTGAACATCTACAACATTAGTTAAAGTATTTTATTTGTAAAACTTATTGTGATGTTTATATGAAAATAATATTTTGAATTGCAATTAAATTTTTCGCTGGCTTCATAATTTTTATCGTTAAAATTTCATTTTAAGGTTGAAGCGTTGGGATGAAGTGTCTGGGGATTAAGTGTCTGGACACCAGTGTAGAACATTGGCGAGACTTTCGTTCAAACATACGTCCTTCGACATGTAAGGGAGATAATTGTGTTCATAAAGGCCTAAACTATCTTATTTATTAAGTTTTTCTTTTAAACCACGAGCTGTATAGGCCTAAACAAAATTACAACAATGCATCAGCCCAATGTGAATACTGCATAAACAAGTGAGCGGCCACCTGTGTTGAGTGCATAAAGAAAGAGTTAAGCTTTCATCTATGTGAGAGGTTAGTTCTACTTTCACAGCAAAAAATCAAAATATGTAAATACATTGTAACTTTTTCTTTTCTTCTACAGGGATTCCACCACTTATGGATCGATTTTTTGGTGTCATATTTTTCTATCTTTATGTAAATTGTTGGACTTTATGTTATAAATAATTATTTCAAAAATAACTTTCATGGGGTAAAAAATTATTGACTGTAATTTGTATGTAAATAATTGGATGAATGCTTATGTTCAAAAACAACTTTAATGCTTTAAATAATGTAAACTGTTAAAATAGTTTTTGGTGTAAATAATAAAATTGTTTAATGATATCTCTTGCCTACTATTTATGGGTTGTGAGGAAACGAGATTTTGAAAAGCTGTTGAATGTTTCTTCATGGTGTGCAAGCCTGTGTATCAGTGTAAGTAAAAGTGAGAAAGGGTGAGGATGCAGCAAGAGGGGAGTGGGAGTGGGGAATTTGATGGGAAAACACGACTTCTCATGGGCGATCGGTGGGAAGGTGGGTGGGTCTTTCGTGGGAAAACATGGGAACCTGTGGGAATTCCCTAAGAGGTCCCCTTAGGGTCCCGCCTCCAAAACCCGAGAGGGACCCAACTTTCTTCCCGAAGAGGTCCCATGAGGGACCCAAGAGTTCTTGCAGGCTGGGATGGGTAGTTGGGGGGAAAGTGTCGGTCAATTGTAACGCCGCATGCATTTCTTAATGTCTCATCTCATACGTCATCCTGTCGTTGTCTGTTGTGACTTTTTCTGACGGACGTGGCAGACAGCGCAACACCCCATCATTATTATTATTATTATTTACTATATTAATTAAAATGAGAATACTGGCGGATATTTTGAGGGACATGTAGGTGCATATTTTTTGCGATAGCCGGGATACATACAATTACATGACACACAGACACTTCTGGCTGAAGACGATTTTGGAGAACGTTGCATGCATGTGATCTTAGAAATAAAATGGTGTATAAAAGAATTAAAATGGCTCTGACACAAAATTAAATCCAGGAATATATAAAACTGCACAAGAAATACACACAGATCATTACTACACACAAAGCTTCACTCAGATTAACAGAAAAAGACGATTAGCCATGGAGATCTCCACACTAGTCAGTTATATTACTAGAAAGGTAATCATACTCCAAAAAAAGTTACACATTGAAAGAGAAATTATTATCCACAACACATGGTCTTTGTTGCCTTAATAGTTATTGTTCTTTCCAGGACTTTCAGAAACGAAAAATAAATTAAAATAAAGGTTCCAGCCGATTTCTGTCACTAACACCGTTAAAGGCAGTCGAGATAAGGTAGGAATCTGCCTCGAAAAATGAGAGGAAAATCCTGAACACACAACGAAGCTTTCAACTCTAAAACCACCATTCTTTCAGTTAATGTGGGAAGCAGCCGTGAAATAAAAAGCATCAATAATAAAAGATGTTAAAAGGCAAAAGCACCTAAAACGTTGAAAGCGTTTATTGTGGTTCAGGCACGGAACACGTTTGCTAGAGGCAGACTTTAGTGTCAAGGAGAGGGTCAGGTTGGCAGGTCAGACAGGGTCAAAGTGTGTTAGTCATTCTGCAGCAGGTACACTCCCAGTCTGCCTGGCACTAACGATCCCATGAGTCACTGCACGTGTCGCATGCCCGATGTCTGGGATAATACAACCATCATTGCATGGTCTACACATTGAAATATAAATGAAAATTTTATCCACTCTGTATACTATTTAAACAGTAAAACAAACTGTGCCGTGGACAACAAATTTCATGCGTATGTCAATGTCTTGGCAAAAAAGCATTTTACTGTGCACATGCTATACAGCACAATAAAAACATTTATATGTCCACATGTTTTCAACATTCCGATACGGTCATTCCGTCCTAGACTGCGGGACACGCGATGACTCAAGTAATAAAAATTTAGTTGTTTGAGAGAACATTTCCTAACTGCCATAAACTTCTCAAACTATCAAAGGTTTTATTGCTAAATTTTCCATCAGTCGCCATCTGCAAAAAAGTCATTGATATTTTAAGCGATATTAATAGATGGTGTTCTTCTAGAAGTGCACCTTGAAATATTGCTATAAAGACAACTGGTTCCATCGAAGATAATTAACAGGATGCTTGTATAGCGGGATACCCACCACTTGGTGAGGCTCTCCACGCTTAACATTATCAGACTCTGCCTACGTACTGCAATTAATAGACTGAGAGTCAGAAATAAAGGATAAAACACACACACACACACTTCTTAAACGTGGACAACAGAAGACTACAGTGAGAATTAAGTTGTTTAAATTACTGTCCTTTCTTTTTCTTTTAAAAATCCGTTATGTAGACAGGTGGTACAACTGACGATAGGAACTTCTTTTTTTCCCCTCGCTCTCGTTTAAACTATTGCTGTGAAGGTAACAAGCACTATTCAAGATGGGAACGACTATCTCTATATCTCTCAGTTTAATTTTGAATAAATTCAACAAAGTCAGTGATGCCATTACTGGTTTGAACGCTTATCTTAATTCTATTATTATAGTTTTAATTTCTGCTGATACCGTTTGAGAAGAGAACGACTATCTTTCTATATATAAATATATTATTTTAAATATCTGCTATGAAATCAGCTGGTACCATTACAGTTTTGAACGCTTGTCCTTATATTATCTTTCTCGTTTTAATATCTACTATAAAGTCATTTGGGTACCACTCAAGACGGGAAATATAATCTTCATATCTCTCTACGTCTTTCGGTGTATATCATTTTGAATATCTGCTTTAAAGTCAGCTGATACCATTACAGGTGGGAACAGTTATCTTTATATACCTTTCTCTTGTTTTTAACAACTTTCGTATAGTCAGTTGGGTACCATGAAATAGAGGAACGACAATTACACTTGAAAACGTCTATCTTTATATCTATGTCTTTTGTTTTTGAACGATTCTGTAACGACAGGGGATATCGTCAAAGAACGAACAAAGTTCTGTATATTTATCTCTTCCATTCCATTTTCTCGCTCGTCTTCTAAACTACAATGAAACTTCGGTTTTCGTTGACTTAGGTTATCGTCGATTTTTCCACGAAAAATTAGTCTCTGTTTCGTTGGAGTGCCCATTATGCAAAAACAAAGGGCGAGCACGCATTCTCCTGCTCAGTGTGGAATTGTTTATCGTTGGATGAGCATCATCACGCGCCTAGCAATATTATTGCTTTACACTGTATTGTAATTGTGTATCACTGAAGTAGTATGTTATGTTTGTTTATTTGTGTAGATGATTGTTGGTGGAACAGTAGACTTCAGGGGCTGTCATCTACCGAACTGTCCCGCTAGTGTTCTGGGGAGGGGACACTTACAAATTAATGGTGATGATTGTCGCACTTGGATTAAACAATGCCAAAGACAAATTATTCCATTCTGTGCCACCTGTGGCACCAATCTTCCTACACAGCCATACACAAATTCTAACGACTTTTTAAGTTACACTATGTATTTATGGGCGTTCAGAAGGGGTCCTGACCTAATACGCAATTACATTTGCTTCTCTTCTGAAAGTATATGAAAGGATAAATTTGGATTTTGTAGGCCTGAGCTGTACACAGGTACACGGCAATGTCGAAGATATTTTATTTTGTTTTGTATTTTTTTTAAAGAACGCAACGCTGATATCAGACTGAAAGTGGTCTACTCTTGGCGGGGTCAGAAGGTGACATCCATGTTTAATTGTCCCAAACGTCCATAGAGGCCGCGGGCTGCGACGAGAAGCATACGAGTGTGCTCAGACATATATTCTGTCCAGTGTCCGGTCTATTACGAAATAGACTTTCTGACTTTTCATTCAAAAATTACTTTAGTAGTTTTATTTTAGTTTATAGTAAAAAATAGAATTTGTTAACACTTTTTGTTGTCCTAGAAAAATTATAGATGGACTGAGACCTGCGATTGACCAAGGGCCAGACGTTTCCCAACCCTGGTCTACTTCAATTAAGCGAAATAACCTGTAGCTGGTGTTGTCAACCTCTCAATGTTATTTTTACTACAAGTGTGCATTGCTTTCATCTATACCAGCGTGATTTCTAATCCCTTGAGTCCGCGACCACAACCTTTCTTTTTAAAATTATATTTGTGAGGAAGATTATCAGACTGCCACGAGAGGCTAAAAGGTGTAAATATGATATAACGGGTAGGTGTCTGCACCCGCCTGTTGCGTCCCAAATTGTTTAGAAAGAAAGTAAAAGAAAAGCTGAAGCCGTCTGGTCTCCTTTTGCACACCCTTAATGCACTTCTGAAAATGACATTCGATACAAGGTAGGAAGATGCTTCGGATGAAGAGAGCGAAATCATCTGCACACAACGAGGCTTCCGACTTTGGACAGACCTTAAGATCGAATCTTTTTTTATGTTAAGGAGAAGGAGAAAGATAATGTTGCACTAAGGGTTACCGTTTAACTGTTTCTAAATAAGATGTAGAATTATCACACAATCACATCCATTTCTACATTTGTTCGCATAACAAAGAAACAACAGTGAAACAACTGAGATTTACAACTGTTTTTCTTCAGTTTTTTGGACAAAATTTGCACAGTTTCATGTCAGATGTCGCCATGTATTTAAGAGAAACCGACAAAAACATTTTTAAAACCTTCAATGGCAGGAATGTCTGCTTAACTTAAACAATGCATTTTGTATCAATGACAGTTTCTGACAAAGTGTCCTCAGAAAGTTTAGTCTTCTTCTCATGGGTTTTTGGGTTCATTGTTGCAGCCGTCCGTTTCGCAGCTCGAAGAGCAATACGAAAGCTCCGTGCTTATTACCTTACACTCGTTAAGTGAGTCTTCGCTGCAGCCACGAAATATCTTGGAGGACTGGAGTTCTGATGAGCAGAATCGGAGATGACTTAGCAGAGGTAAGTGAAATAAAGTAATGTTATCTATCTTTCCACTCATCCATCTACATATCTACCCATGCATCTCTTCACCTGCTTGTAATATATCAACCTCACACCTATATATTTGACTTTCTCTCGCTATATACTTTCACCTATCTAAAATTTGATGCAATAAACGTCCCCACAATATTTATAAAGAAACTTTTCTTATTGCCTCTACTTAACAGAGAGAGAGGAAGCTCATAATTAAGTGGAAGGAAAGAACAATGAAATGTAGCGAAGGCTTGCGCCCATGACTACAGAGAGGTAAGGAATGCAAACAGAACACAATGACAGTAATACAGCAGTGTAGTAGTGCACTAGAGAGGCTCACGGACGAACAGACAAAACGAAAAACAAATGTTTGCTTACCGTTTGGAAACTTAAAGTCAGTAATTGTGCAGTAAGGCCTGTCGGGCTCACAATCTTCATCTGCGACGTCTCCGGAGTAGCAGTTGGGATCAGTCTCATCACAAGTCTTGCACGATAAGCTGTTGACTGCAACATAAAGCACGTCAGTCTTGCTTCTGTGATCGAGTCTTTGCTATTCTCCGGAAATGTGTTAATACTGGATCTTCACATTCCCTGAGTAACATATCATCGGGCGACTGGCAATGATACATTAAATGGTTTTTAAATATAGTGCCCCAGATAACAATCAATAGTGTTGGTAGAGGTCTACTTTCTCAATGACAATGAGATTTAGCCTTAGATGTGTTCTTATCGACTGCATAGTTGTTACCCATCACCTAAGATCACTGGATGCTAACATGTCACAAAGCACAACATTGTTTTACAAACGGAAAATAATAGATGAGTTAAAATGAAAACGTCAGGTGAAGTAAACCTACCGGAGTCGACGTGGTAAAGAAACAAAAGCCCGCACAGGCAGAAGGCGGCGGCCATTAACTGATGTGTTGTTGTCATGTTGGTCTTGTGCAGTGAGAACTCGCGGCCTCTTGTCTTTCCTCAGGTGAAAGTGGTGACTGCAATGGTGAGACTACTCGGGGCGTGTAGCAGGCAGCCAGTCGGTGATCTCCTATGTTCTTGTTGGGTGATCAGGTGACTCCACCTAAAGGTGAGTTCGCAATAGCTTTGCTGGTCACCTGCAATGGCCTTTATACCTCACACACCATGTCACATGACAGTGTGAAGAGGGAGATATCATGGAAGGGGGCTAATTGTCTTGTACTTGCAATAGAAGTGTGTTTTCACCTAACTGGCGATTTCGAACTGTGGTGGTAATGGGGATGTGAGGGGAACTGACAGAGTGGAAGGTGATGGAGGTGGAGGGGCCTTGAATGGAAAGAATTTTGGGTACGGTGTGTGTGTATAGACGTTTGGTGCTCTGTAACTCCCCATCTGTTTTTAATATCTCGCCTGCTGCAACACCTCAGCCTGTCGTTGCCTGTTGTGACTTTTTACCTGACGTGGCAACAGCAACAGCGCAACAGGAACCCATGGCAACGCTAATCCAGTAGCAAAATACAGAAATTTGTTAATGCGATGCTTTTGTAGACAACCCAATTCAGTTTCTCTCGTTTTAACAACTTCTAAAAGTCAGTTTGGTGCCATTCCAGAAGGGAACGAAGATTTTTCCTCACTCTTAACAACTGCTGCTACCATTACATTTGAAAATGTCTATCTTTATATCTCTTTCGTTTTTGAACAACTGCTGTAAAGACAGATTGTATCATCAAAAAAGGGAACAAAGTCCTGTATTCATCTAGTCCATTTCGTTTTCTCGCTCTTGTTTCTCAACTACAACGAAACTAGTGTTTTGAGTTAGGTTATCTTCGATTTTTCCACGAAAAATTTGTCTCGGTTTTCGTCGGAGTGCCCACCCGACCTCGCTGTTAATTTTACGAAAACAAAGGGCGACTGACGTGTTCTCCTGCTCAGTGTGGTCTTGTTTATCGTTGTGAGCATCACCACTCGAGTCTAGCCAAACAATTTTATTGCTTTACAATGTTTTGCGGTTTTTAATTGCGTATCACTCTTGTAGTGTACTATATTTTTTATTTGTGTAGAGGTGGTTGATCGAACAGTCGACTTCTGGGCTGCCGAAAATAAAACTGATTGGATTGGTATTAATTTATTTGGAAAACATTTCCTCGGTTTATGTCGGTTTCAGATTTCGCCGATTGTTTTCGGACGGATTATCGACGAAAATCGAGGTTTCAATGTGTTTAAATGGTAGGTGTCTGCACCCGAAAGTTGTGTCTCAAATCGTCAGAGAGACGAAAAAATATATAAATAAATAAAAAAAAATTTGAAGCCGTTTCGTCTCCTACTTTTGCACACCTTTAATGCACATTTGAAAACGGCATTCGAGACATTGTAGGAATATGTTGACACACAACGAGGCTTCTAACTTTGTACAGACTTTGAGATCGAAACTATTTAATGTTGAAGAGAGTAGGTAAAAGACAACGTGTCACTGAGGTTTACCCTTTTCCTGTTTCTAAAAACAGGAGAGTAAAGATAAAATACGAACTTGAAAAATGTGACGGGAGAGATAAAAGGAGGCACAATACAAGCGACCCATATGAGAACTTCAAAGTGTTTAAGTGGGCTGATGGAGGTAAGACCTTTTCTGAAGCTACACTGCGAGATCAAACAGAAAGTCGTGCTTCCATGTGAGGTGGGTCAAAGTGCTCTCCTCTAGCTGCCACGTGTACACTCCTAGTGTGCCTGGCACTGACGGACCCTGAGTCACCGCAGCTGTCACGTGCCCGATGGTGGCGCCGTCTGTAGATGGTGTGCGCGTGAACAAAAAGACAAAGTTCATGACCGCTGTTTATACCATCTGCACAGTAAAACAGTCTGCGGTGGACGACAATTCACTTGAGGATGGCGATGACTATTTGCCAGGAATAAGTTTTATTGTGCAGGTGGCTTACAGCACGGTCATTAACATTGAAGTATGCACATTTCAGACTATACCGAAGTGAAATTGCATCCTAGACTACGGGCTTTTTCACATAATAGATATACTGAGAAATAAATCTCCAAAATTTTATGAATGTTGTGTTCCACCTGTATTTGCCTTGGCAAAGCCAGACCAAATCATTTCGGAGGTCTGATATGGCACGCGGACCAGTCCTTTTCAACCACTTTTCTTGAAAGCTTGGTCAAGTGTGCCGTTCGTATTTCTTAAAAATGATCTGTCAATTAAGCACGCGAACGGACACACACACGTTGAAATTATTTATAATTGAACTAGAGTTTTTAGTTCCATGAACGCTTAATTAACCATCTCTAGAGACTAGGGCTGCACATATTAAAAAGGAAAATCCGTAACAAATGTTTCATAGCTGTATTGTTCTTTCTTTGGTACTTGAAAAAAAACTAAAACATGCACGTTCCATACTGGTATCTTGGATATTTCGTCTGCATTTATAAGTGTCTTATTCTTTATTATTGTGTGAAAACGTTTTGAAGAGTTTTTTTTTAAAGAACAATCAACAGTTTGTGAAGGTTCTCCTTTTCTCCAAGACTTGAATTACTATAGAATCATGTAAGAAGCAGAACATTTTGTTAGAACAGTGCTGCCTTTTCATTTAAGAAATTACTGTGAAAGCTGAGTGGTGTACCATCCTTACAATGCTGTACCTCTACATGTTTATAGGTGGATTGCTGTCTGTCTACCAAGACCAACGCTTAGTCTCTTGCGAAGTTCTCCATTGTTAGTCTCGGTAAGCCTAAAGAAAGAATGTGACTAAACCGGAATCTTTGTAGTCTCATGTCTCGTTTTAGTAGTTAACTGAAAAAAATCGTCTGCCAGCAGTCCAGTAATACAAGTTCGTGCTCCCACTCATTCGAAAAATTGGTCGATCCCTCAATATCTACCAATTCGACCACGTGAGAGATTATTTTTTTCACAACAATAATGGAGAAGAGCATTAGAAACATCAAAGATACTAATTATACCACAGTGATTTTGCTGCCAGAAGTTCCTCACCTCCGGTGTACCTTGTTGCTCATAATTCATGTAAATTATACTTGTCTGAAGTCTGTTATTAGTTATCACTTTTCAAAAGTAGAAAGATTAACTTAAACTTTTAAAGATTAACTTAAACAAACAGAATACATGCAATCATACAAACATATTTCTCAGTGTGGCTCCGTTATGTCTACAGTACGCAGTGTCTCACGCACATCACTGCCATAAACTTCTCAAACTATCAAAGGTTTTATTGCTAAATTTTCCATCACAAACCATCGGGAAAAAAAAATCATTGATATCCTAAGCGATATCTATTGATGGGGTTTATTATAAAAATGGTAGTTTCAACTACTAAGACAGCTGGTACCATCGAAGATAATTATCCAAATGCTTGTATAGAAGGATACCCACCACGTGGTTAGGCTCTTCGCGCTTAACATTCTCAGGCCATGACTACGGACTGCACGTGATAGACTGAGAGTAATAAAAAAAAAAAAACTCTAACACAAAAACACGCACACACACTTTTTTCGTTATCTCTCTCTCTTTTCAGAATCACACCAACACACTTCTTAAACGTGGACAAGAGAAGACAAAGGTGAAAATTAAGTTGGATAAATTCCTGTCCTTTCTTTTTCTTTTGAAAAAGTCGTTATATAGACAGATGGTACATCAGGCGTGTTTGGACATCAAGACGAATCTCGGGTACTTTATTTGTTTGTGCACATGCGTAGGTTATTAAATGCTGGCACGAAATGATTCACTCAGCACAAAGTTTTGTTGCTTTAAAAGAATCTAGATGTACCTTGGCACTGTGAGACAAAATGATTGCACAGTCCTTATACGGACCTTCCGCTCATTTGCTTTGTAGAGTCACGTGCCCACTCGCAACAGCTAGGTCCAATGGTCAGCTTTCTTTTAAACTTGAAAGACTGTCAGTTACGAAACAAACTAGTGAACACGCCGTTGTGGACACACGTACATGGAAACGAAATGAAACACACACACACACACACACACAAACACACACACACAAACACAACACAAACAAATGAACTCTATTGGAGATGCATTTTGAGACCCGTGGGTATCTTTAAGGGTATCGTGCTTTTATCATGACATGGAAAATTAGACCGCTTCTACGTAGTGAGGACTTCAGCGTATTATTTAAATTCGTTGTATGATTTGGTAACATCGGTTGTGTTGCAATCTCTGTAGTAAATATATTAAATAGCTATTTCATTTTCAACAAAATACTAATCTTGGGGTTAGGATTTGAATAAAAATCTCGAAATCTGTTGTTCTCCATCTTTTAAAAACCTTTTCCTCCGTACTCTGTGTGTCTGAATAAGAGAGGATTAAATGCACATCTAGAGTCTTTAAAAGCAACAAAAACTTTATTATTTTAGAAGAAGTCCAGATATTTATCTAAGTAGTTTTTATCTATCAAATCTAGTCTTTAGACAATGTTGAGGATGACCAGCTATTTGGCAATGTCCTACCCACCGAAGCTGGACATCTCAATGATAGTGAAAGTTAAAGAGCGAAACTTAAGTAGAGATAAAAAAATGAGAAAAAGAGCGATCAGACCGGACAGAGACCCTAAAGTAGACACTATAAAGACAGAATAGAAGGAAGAAATAAGTACAATATAGTATAAAGAATTCGAACGCAGAGAAAGAAGAATAGAGATTAATAAGTTGGAGTAAGCGTATCACACAATGACACAATCGCATTCATAACTACATTTGTTCACACAACAACGGAGCAACAGTTTAACAACTCAGATTTGCAACTCGATTCTTTATTATTTTTCTCGTCAAAAATAGAACAATTTTATGTGAGATGTCACCATAGATTTTTGACAAGCCGAAAGAATATTATCGAAAGTCTTCAATAACAGCAATATCACTTATAAATTTTCCGATGATGCAAAGCAGCAGACGAAAGACGACTTTGAAGTGAAATCATGCGATTTGTGTGATTTGTAATTTTTCTAAATGTCATTCAAACCTATTTCTTACAATATAGAAGAACAATAGCAATAGTTTTCGTCTGTCAATGGCGGCTTCTGACAAAATGACCATGGTACATGCCGTCTTCTCATGGTCTGTCAACTAGTTACAGTCGTCCGTGCAGCAGTAGGTGAAGCAATGATTGCGATGACCGACAGGCCTACAACGTGTTTTTCCTCCGTCGTCTCCGCATAATCGGTAGGTTTCCAGGTGTGATGCTGCCAGGCAAAGGGCAATGATTTATCAATGGCATGTAATGGGATACATAAAAGTAATGTTATCCATCTTTCCACCTATCCATCTAATATTAATTAAACATCCATCTATTCCCTGTTTGACAATCTATCATACTTTTACCTGTACGTTATTCTTTTTCTCAACATTTCTTTCCGTCTATCTGTCTGTCGAACCAAAACAATTTGATGCAATAAACGAGAACTTTCTTACACAAATTGTGTTATATACCTTAATATATAAAAGACAGAGACTCACAATTGAGAGAAAGGAAGAAAAAATTAGTTCTTTTAGTGCACGCTCACTCACATGACTAAAAGGGAGGTAAACAAAGCAAATAGAATACAACGGAAGTAAAACAACAATGTGGAAGTGCACAGACCCACAGACGGACAAATATACAAAACTCAAACGAAATGTTTAATTACATCTGGTGGAGTTGAATATCATAGTGACGCACTGACTGCTTTTGAAACAGCACTCTTTAGCTGGCACATTTCCAGCATGGCAGTCGGGGCCAGTGTTCATGCAAGTCTTGCATTTTATGCTGTTCACTGCAACACAAAGAACAGAGTGTGTCAGTCCTGCTCCAGTGATTACTAGTCACCGGGAAATGGAGTGCTATTGAATCTACACCTTCCTTGACTAACACAGCCTGGTGGTTTTAAACTACACGTACCCCTTAACCCGAATTAATAACAATACATGATGCCGATACACGGCCGCTTTCTTTACCACAAAAAAATCCGTGAAAATGAATTTTATTTTAAGTTTTTAAATTGTTAATTCTCAATAGAAAGTTAAAATTATCTATAGTTCAAATTTGTGTTACAGACAAACCTGTCATTTTTGCTTTATTTTATTTTAACTGTTTATTAAAAATTTTCAGATTTGTACCAATGATTTTTTTTAAAGTGACTTAAAGCTGATATGTCGGAAATCACAATACTTTTTTTTTTTAAAGGAAGGAGTAAAATCAAATGAGTAAAACGAAAAAACAAACGAATCCAATGAAGTAAACCTACCAGAGTCGACGTGAAAAAGAAACAAAAGCCCGCACAGGTAGAAGGCGGCGGCCATTAACCGATGTGTTGTTGTCATGTTGGTCTTGTGGAGTGAGAACTCGCGGCCTCTTGTCTTTCCTCAGGTGAAAGTGGTGACAGCAATGGTGAGACTACTCGGGGTGTGTAGCAGGCAGCTAGTCGGTGATCTCTAGTTCCTCTGCTTGTAGAGTCGATGACTCCACCTAAATGTGAATTCGTAATGTCCTTGCTGGTGGCATGTAAGGCCTTTTATATCTCACACACCACTGTGGCACGCCGGTGTCGAGAGGGAGGCGTTACGAGGGAGTAATGAGAATAATGTCGTGGATGTAAGGAGTGTTGGGTAGGTGGGAGGAAAGTGTCACTCAGTTGTCATGCTGCAAGTTTGTCTTAATGTCTCATCTCCTGCAGCACGTCAGCCTGTGGTTGGCTGTAGTGACTATTTTCCTGACGTGGCAGACGTGCAACAGCAACCCTCGTCATCTTTTGGTTCTTCTTACCACGACTGTTTACAGGCCTGTGTGTGAATGCATTAAAGCTGTAGTTCACTACGTGAAGTTTGAATGTATGAAAGAGTTGAATGTTTGCGAGGCTGCTTTGATTGTTCGGTGTGAGATGTTATGTACAACTCATGTGATTGCCTTGATGAATTGACAGATGTTGTTTCGTCTTACATTTCTTTTTGTGTTTATTCTGTAATACCTAGTAAAACCATTGTCATATTTCCAAACAACAAACCGAGGGTACCCAAAAACTTCAAAAATGTACTAAATAAGAAGAAAAAATTATTTCTGTATTTATTTTACCGGTGATGCCTTGAAAAAGATCTACGAATAGAGAAGTAAAGGGCGCTATCAATGAGCGACAAGAGAATATAAAGACAATATAGAGTCACGTGACTGTGCCGTCGACCTTCGAATCCGTGTCAGGGGTCAAGTCTATGGCGTCTGTTAATCACAAGACGGACCGCACTAGGAAATCAGTCGAGCTCAATGGGGAGAGCGATCAGGACTTGCGAAATGTTTTGAATAACTTTTATGCACGTTCTCAGAACGCTGAATTTTCTGATAAAGTTATGGAATTCAGACAGTCGCTTGTCTCCGATAACGATATAATAAATTTTCAAGTCGCGTGACAAAACTTCTACTGCGGGTCAAGGTCATGAAGGCGCAGGGGCTGATGGGATCTGTGGGCGTGTCTTACACTGCTGTCTGCTCACCTGGGCGGAGTGTTTCAACATCTCGTTCAACTCTCTCTCGACTCAGGGCACATTCCAGCACTCTGACCTGGAGAAAAAGCAACAGGAACTCCCGTCAACGACTATACTTTGCTGAAGGGACTTATTTATCTTGTAATAAAATACAGAAATTAATTTTGATGATGATGATAATAATAATTAATTATATTAATATACAAATAATAATAAAATAATACACTGGGTGCGTTTTCTCTCCTTTAGATGGAATCGGAAATACGGTACGAGTGATATTCGCTGAGGGACAGGATTTTTTTTAATATATCATAATAGCTGAACCGGGTTTAGAGTCTATGTCTTTACAATCAACTGTCACTTCTTTCTTTCTCTGTGAAATTTCCGAAATCCAACAAGGTAACTAACGAGTCACATAATATATATTTATGTTGCTTAAAAAAAGGTAGAGATTAACATAAGTTTGTGGTTGCCTTGGCAGACCGGATATAATGGTTTCGCGAACTGTATGCGGTCAGCGGGCTAGAAGTTCCACATCTCGATTTGTAAAAAAAAAAAAAAAAAAAAAAAAAAAAAAAAAAAAAATTTTGAGGAAGGTTTTAAGGCTGGAACGTAAGGATGAAAGAGGTAATACGTGGGTAAAGATATAACGGGTGGGTATGTGCATGGAGACTTGAGAAGGGAGGCAACACGACAAGATTTATGCGCCTGGCCCACACTCCTGCTGAAGTATAAAGTAGGAACAAATTTTGTCTATGCTGGTTAACGACCCATTTCTTCTAATTCTGGACAGATCGAATCTTCTTTAATGTTGAACAGGGTTGGTGAGAGCATGTTGCACTGAGAGACACCCTTTTCCTAAAAATCGTAAACAAAAGACTGACCACATACCTTAGAAAAGTGTAGAGAGAGAGAGAGATTTTTAAATAAAAAGAGGCACACGAAAACGAAAGTCTAGGGAGGACAACTTCATTAAAACAGTCTTCAGATAAAAAAATCATCTCTAATAAAAGATGTGAGAAGACAAATGTATCTGAAAGATTAAAGTAATTAAAGGTAGTTCATGGAGGTAAGACGTTTTCTGAAGGTAGACTGCAGGCTCAAAGAGAAATGTTGGCAGGTGAGTGTCGCGTGTCACGATTTGGGCCTTTCTGTCAGCGCCTGGGGACGCTCCTGTTCAGTAAGGCAGCTCACAGCAGACGACGGTTGACGGCTGTTTTTTGTACAGTGTGCAGGGGGAAGGTCAAGGCCTTCTCCAGCTGACCGTAGCCGTGCCTTACGTCACGCTCTTGTTACGTCACGTGACGTCGGCTCGAGTGCTGTGTGCTGCGGTGGGAGCTCTGGGGGGTGCACTGTCGGCCCCTCCCTTCCTGTCCAAGGTTTTGGCGTGAGAAGCGTTCACGCGCCTTGGCATGGGCTGGTGTCGTGGCGCTGACGATTGGTCACAGCCCCTGGGCGACAGAAGTGACCCCAGAGAGCAGCGTCCCTCGTGGCAGTTCTGACCTGGGCTCGGTGGAGAGGAGCGTGTTGTGCCTGACAGACGGCGGGAAGGCCGGGCCATTTGGGCAGTGTAGGCTGCGCCGTGTTACCCAGGTCGTTTGAGTTTCCCTTGGAAAGTGTCCGCGGACTTCCACGGGAGGTTTCTGCCGTTCCCGTTGTGGAGGCAGCTGACCGTCGGGTACCATCACAAGCCGATTTGGGTTAGTAGAGTATTTTTTCTTTGAGTTTTTACACGTTCCAGTCTATGGGGCCCTTAGTTGGGGATTGGAGTGTGAATGGGTTGATCTTTATATGTTATTATCTTTATGTTTTTAATGACTATGTTCACGGATTTTTTTTTTTTGGAGTGTAGACTTGTGTCCGGTTAGAATGGCTTTTGTATTGGCCGGGTCGCAGCGCATGTGGCGCGCACCCGTGTTTTATTAAATGGATTTGTATGCTTTAGGACCGGCGCTGTAACGGTCACATGCATATACGTGTGTTTAGAAACTGTGCAGTTGTGGAAGAGCTGCCTGTTTATTGGAGAAATTGTTTTTTTTTCTACAGGCTTTTATCTGTTCTACATGTTCGCCATATTTTGCAACGTCTTCGTATTTCGCATCTTCCTCGTGTTCGACAGACTCTATGTGTTCTTCGTCGTTGACGTCTCATCCGCCATTGTGTCAACCAGCCACCCTGTACCCACGTCATCTCCTCGGCGTGTGAACACGTGACCTCGCTGCGCGGGTGTGTGGCCAGCCTTAGGTGGAGCAGCCAGGGTTAGGACCGGCGAGCAGGGTTCACGTGACCAGCGGCCTACCCACCTCTCCGTACCTGGACCGCGAGGAGGGAGGGGGGCCAGCTGGAGGAGAAGAAGACTGGTGTTTCCGATGTTTATATGAACACTTTGAGCAGACACTGACTGTGCTGTGTCGCAGTGCTCTTTGTACTTTCTCTGCTGTGTGTGTGTGTTTTATTAGTAACCTCTTTGCGGGGAGGCAGT